>NW_010313215.1:2010-3888 GCF_000700745.2 Antrostomus carolinensis
AGTGTCCAGGTGGGTTTGAACATCTCCAGAGATGGAGACTCCACACCCTCTCTGGGCAGCCTGTCCCAGGGCTCCGTCACCCTCACAGGGAAGAAGTTTTTCCTTCAGTTTGTCTGGAACTTCCAGTGTCCCAGTTTGTGCCCATTGCCCCTTGTCCTGTCACTGGGCACCACTGAGAAGAGTCTGGCCCCATCCTCTCAATGCCCACCCGTTAGGTATTGATCAGCATTGATCAGATCCCCTCTCAGGCTGCTCTTCTCCAGGCTGAACAGTCCCAGCTCTCTCAGCCTTTCCTCATCAGAGAGGTGATGGATGGTCCATCACCCCGTAGCTCAGCCCCAAGGGAACGAGAAGCTCCACAGAAACATTTACTTGAGCTTTGTTTCCTTAAACCACCTCCCGAGGCTGGTACTTTATTCCTGATCACCACGTCGCTCTCCGTAGCTTGGGATGCTGCAGGTGATTCAGCCATGGTGGGTCCATGGGGGTTTGCTCTGTGCTCTGAGCCGAGGTGATGCTGTGAGAGCAGGTTGCCCTCTCCTGGCACATTCCTTCCACAAAGCTCAGACTCCCAGGATTTGCTGGGAGGCTCTGCAGCTCTTGTGTAGGAGACAGCCCTGCAGAGAGCCCGGCACTGAAGCTGCTGAAGATGCTTGCCTACACTTGACTTTGCAGCTGGCCTTTCGAGGATGACTTAGAAGAGAGGGGTTTAGCAGCCAGACCCAGCTCAGACTTGCTTGCTGAGGGACATGAGTTAGTCGAGGACTTGTCAGTGTTGGGTTCATGGTTGGACTCGATGAGCTTAAAGGGCTTTTCCAATCCAGGCAGTGCTGGGATTCTGTGAACTCTCTCCAGTGGGGCAGGAGAGTTGGCTCTTCTGGTTGGGCTGGTGGGGAAGAGCTGCTGCTCCTCAACCTTTCAGCTCTTTTCCCCAGCCCAGATGTTCTTCAGACCACTCACAGCACACAGAGCCCTGTGGGGACCCCAAAACATCTGCCACATCGAGATGCTGGGGTGAAAACAGCTCATCCCACCGGGCTGTGCTGTCATCTTGTGGTGCTTTGTGCTTTTGCAGTGTCTCATCTCCTCCTGCTGTTGAAGTCGGTTTTGATGCCAGCAGACGCTCCTTTGGGACATTTCCTTGGATCCAACCTGGGAAATCTATAATTCTGGTTGAGTTTAGGAGTCTTTCAGTTAAAATTGTCATGCCAGGAAGTGAAGATCAACTTGGAGACTATTTAATGCCATTTTTGTTCTCTGCAGCTTTATCTTCTTTCAGGAAAATCTCTCTTACAATAACTTACGGGCAGCTCTGCTGGCGAGAGGTGGGATGTGTGGAGCACTGCTCTGCTGGGAGACAGTGGAGGGACATTTGTTGGGGGGCTCAGTCTCGCTGAGCTGAGCATGTTGCATCTCCCACCCTTTGGGAAGGGTCCAGGGTCCCCCCTGGTTGGGAAGGGAGTGGAGGAGGGACAGGAATTGGGGCTTTAACCCCGGTGGTTGTGGCGTGACCCTGTGTGTGGGATGGCGCTGAAGTGCTGGGGGCTCTGCAGCCTGAGGAGCACCTGTGTATGGTGCAGGAAGGTGGAGGCAGAGTGAAGAACCGTCTCTCTGTGTCCGTGTGGCAGCAGAGACTGAGGACACAGCGGGTGATGGGGTAGCCGTGGGGCTGGGGAAGTTCCTGGGAGCTTTGCAGGACTCTGAGCCCTTTGCAGGTGGCCTCAGTCCTGCGGGGAGGGAAGAGCTGCACTCTTGGGTGGCACCTCTGGAGAACATCGAGTCCTGGGAAATGCTTTATCTGCAATTAGAAATCCCAGCAGCTTCATTTGCATGGCTCTGGTTGATTGCAGGTCGTTTCTTCAGAGAGCTGCACTCTGT
>NW_010313215.1:3938-5050 GCF_000700745.2 Antrostomus carolinensis
AGCGCAGTTGGCACCGCGGTGCCGTCCATCAGCACGAGGGGTCTGTGGCATTGGCACGAGCCAAAATGTCCCACCCAGGGGTGCACTGCGGGTCTCTGTTCCCCTCTCTGGGGAGGGGAGCTCTGCCTGACACCCCGGGGGTCCCTGGCAGCACCCTCAGCAGCCTCTCCTGGAGGACCCCTGTCCTGGGACAAAGGTGAAGTGATGGGAGCACTGGACCCAGCTCCAGCTCAAGCTTCCCCCAGGAGACCACGCTGGGGTGAGCCCTGCGTGCTCTGGGACAAGCATAGAGACACCAAAGTAGCGTGAGGTGCAGAGAGATGTCTCCAGAGGTGAATACAGCACTGGAGCCTGGCTTTGTCCACGTGAAAGGACTTCTCCTGGTACTGGGATAACGTTCTGTTGGTGGGAATGCTCTTCATGGAGATGGGTAACCAGTGGTTTTTGACCTCAGTTATTACTTTCGTTGCTTCAAATAAAAATTCAGCTTTAAGTTGTTGTGCCAATTTTAAAGTAACATCTTGAGGGAGAAGCTGTCCCTCTGGCAGTGACCCATTCTCTGGAAAGGTGAGTATTCAGTTGCAGCTCAAGCTGGACGAGCTGTTCAGGGAGAACAAGGAGGAATTAAAACATGACAGGACGATAAAAATCCCATTTGTGGTTCTCCCCCAAAAGTGCTGATAGGAGCTCAAATTGCTGATGGAGCTTTAGCGAGGAAGAGGCAGGTGGTACACTGAGCAGCACGGGAGCACAGCGGTGACTTGGCACCTCGGGCATCGGCGATCGCCCGGCTCCTGCCAGCAGCCAGGGTGGCAGAGCTGCACAGAGAGCCCTCTGACGCTGGCAGAAGCACCAGCAGCAGTGGTGAGGCAGAGAAAGCAGGACCTGGTGGTCTAAAGATGCTGATGCTGACCTTGGAGAGGATGGAGGAGATAGATCAGCTGTTAGACTGATCTATCTAAATAGGCTTCCTGGTATGGCAGGAGGAGGTTTCCAAGCCATGGGGATGGTTTATTGTCCTCCTCTGCAAAGAGAGCTGGGGGTTGGTTATTGAGCACAACTGGTCGAAATCCAGGACTTAGGGTGCTGGGGGATGAGAAGCTCAACATGAG
>NW_010313216.1:0-17924 GCF_000700745.2 Antrostomus carolinensis
CCTGTCCAGGTCCCTCTGTAGAGCCTTCCTAAGAGAAATGCAATGCCTAGATAAATGCAACACCAGTACACTATATATTTTTAGAGAAAGAAAGCAATATCCAAATTTTTTTTCTTTCAGAAATAGCACTTTAGGATCCCTGACTCTCCACTGATTTCAGAGGACTGTCGATGTTTTCCACCCGTCACTCAAACTGTCACTGTATAGATATATACACATACACCTGAATATAGTGTATGTACATACTATGTACACACACACACAAAGCACAGCCTCAGATTGGTAAGGTGTTTTAGACTGACTAAACCTGAGCACAAGACATCCCTTAACTTTTCACGAATTACTACTATTTATCAGATGCTTGAATGTATATTCCTGTTCCTGATATGCTTTCCTGAAATTCTGCACCTAAACTGTTATTACAGGCAGGAATATTTACTAATTACTAATATAGATTGGTTAACATCACTATAAGTTTCACATCAATTTGTTAAGACACAAAACACCAACGACTTTTGTTGGTTTTTTGTGTGATTTTCAAATAAATGGACCAATTTGCTCTGTTGATAATGAAGGTTAAGGGGCTCTGATGAGGAAGAGATGACATGGAAGCAGCATTCACAGATATTATCATCATGGGTCAAAATACACATATTGTCCTATCTGAACTTGAGCAATGCTCATTGCCATTAAGAAAAAGATAAAAGATTATTGAAATTTAAGAATACATTTAAGACTAAAATAAAGTATTTAATGATATATCATTGGATCAATAAAAATAAAGTCCCTTCTATAAATTGTGAAAATCAGTAAATATTAATGAAAAACAGTATATATGATGCTTTAATAACAGTAATTCACCCCTTTCTCCTGCAGGTTCTTTTCTCCATGCCTTTGCTATTCCTCTGCTTCTTGAATCTCCTTTTTACCAAGTTTCATATCTGCTTTCAGTTCCCTTTACCCTGCAGGGCTTTAAATTTGGAGCAATTTAGGGAAAGTGTATATTTTTTAATTACCATACTTCTGTATCCACCGCAGAGTTTCTAAGTCTTCCTTCCCCACACTTTTCTCATTAAGTCATTCAACCCAGAAATTAACCTTCTTGGTAGTTTTGCCTTCAGCTATGTGAGATACGGAGATGTGGAAAACAGTTATGAAAAGACAGGAGGCCATAAGAAGTCACTTGTTTGGCGGCGATGGTGGCAATGTGGTGGATGTCTAAAGACCCCTTTACCATTTGTACAATGATCAGTTGCTTTATAAACTCATCGGACCTATTTCACCCAGATGCATACTTATGACTTGTGAGTGTTCTCTATCTGAATTTAGATTCAGCACCTGATACTGTGCCAGAACAGTGCCAGTTCTGTTGATCAGCTGTACAATTTTCTACAGAGTTTGAATAAATGGTCCCATCACAGCCCTTACAACCTAGTGTAAAACTAGCTCAAAGGGCAAAATATTGGCAACGTGGGCTGAAGTGACCACAAAAATAAGAGGGGATATATTTTGAAATTCATATCACTATCTAAATTCAGATTCATAAAGGACTTCTAAACTTATTCTCTAAAAGCCCAAGCACAGTTGGTCACGGTCTCACATCTTACTGTTTATATAAGATACTACTTCACTGAACATCTTGTCCTTATAAGACTTATTCCACACTGTCCTGTAAAAATACAAAGTACAATCGAGTTCCAACATATCCAAGCTGATGAGTCCATGTGCTTTGTTGAACACTTACCCAAGATAGCTTCACATCACTTTAGGTCTTCATGGAAATCTGTAGGTGAGTGTGAGTGTGTGTGTGCATGTGACTAGCAAACATGTAAATTATTCCTTTAGACAGACTTAAGTCTGTCTTAGAAGATTAGAATATTGTCTCAGGACAGCAAACTCCTCAACGCTGGATGCTTCGGTACTACTCCTGAAACACATTTTGATTCACTTTTTATATTCCTCTGCATACTCTGCAATCTGTGTCATCTCAAGATCCAGCAAGCAGTATAAGACAAATACAGTTAATTTTCAAAGCAGGCACTATTGATCCCATGTCACTGCTCTATTAAAATGACATTTTGCGACACACAGAATGACTGATGCAGAAGTTATTTAATCTGACCGATGCTAAAGCAAGAAATTAATACTTGCTCACTGCATCATTATTGAACAGTCAACACTTTAGCTGGCTTTGGAAAGGCCACTCTCATATAAGGGGTGCTACTGAACTAACACTTTATTATGCTTTCAGAATACATCATCCACCTTTAACATTCACTTTCCCCCAGCAAAACTATCTTAAATCCCGTCAAAGCAATCATGACTGAAATACTGCTAAATTCCATTCTTTGAATCAGATTAAGCTACTAAGGTGACTCCAATAAAATCCATATTCTACAATCTGTTTTCTCAGTTTCTTTACTGTAGACATTAAAAACCAACAAAAAAACCCCAGAAAAACAAAACAAAACACTCCACACGCAAATTCTGTATATGAAGTGAGCAAGATTCTCACATTTGACTCTTAAGATAGTTGCCTTTTGTGTCCAAAAACCTGCGTCTACACAAGCCACAGGTTTGTAGTTTGAGTCTACAGGTGGATCTCCCTGATCCACCCAGGGAGATTCCAGGCAGACTGAGTATGCAGAAGTAATCAGCTATTAAACTGAAAAGATGCTCATTCCAGCTTTTAGAAAATTCAAGCCCCTCTCTGTTGTCTTGTTCATTCCTCCCAATGCATAATCTGGAAACTCTCCAAGAACAACTAAACACAAATCCTAAATTAGAAGAAAAGACCAATCAAAATTCCAGCCTTACACCACGCAATTCATTTCAGTGATGTCAGTGGCACTTTACGCATGAATGAGGACTATGTACACAGGGCTTTCACGTCCTGCACTGTCCTCTGGAAGCACCTACACAAGACAGGACGAAGCAGGGCAGGTGGGGAATCAAGCAGCACAGCTGTGTCAGGGCAGCACTTTGCACAGTGCTGCTGAGAAGCAGTTCACAGAATCCCAGAATTGCCTAGATTGGTAAAGACCTTTAAGATCACCGAGTCCAACCGTAAACCCAACACTACCAATTCCACCTCTAACCCATGTCCCTGAGCACCTTGTCTGCCCAACAGTTAAATCCCACCAGGGAAGGTGACTCCACCACCTCCCTGGGCAGCCTGTTCCAATGCTTGACTGCCCTTTCAGTGAAGGAGTTTTTCCTCATATCCAATCTAAACCTCTCCTGGTGCAAATTGAGGCCATTTCCTCTGGTTCTATCAATGATGCTACAGGCAGTGCTTTTTGTCCCAGTCCAGTAAGCAGAGGCCACAGCTGTGACATGCTGCTAGAAAACCTCTGCCTCCTGCCATCAGTAGAGAAGACTGTTTCCTTTTTTCCTCCACCATGCAAGAAATAGACTGCGTTTGTAAAAAAGATTTGCACCATAAAGTCACGGAAAACTCATCTGTGGCAGAGCACGGAAAACAAGCTATCACTGACAGGGTATATCAGTTTATTTAGGTCATTTATAGGATTGATTCTCACCTGTTGACTCCTTTCTAAGGAGAAAAGGGTCACCAGTGCTAGGTCACCGATCCCCAAGCCCCCAAATTTGCTAGAGCCAAATTTTCTGTCCCACCTTTGTCAGTGCAAATTTGATGAGATATGTAACATGAGGACTTCTATGTGAAGCAGGGCACAGACAAGGAGCAATATCAAGCATAAAAAGCAGAGGTTTAAAGTCAGCAGAGTGGCTTTCCTGGCTTTTTTTGATAGCAAGTTGAACAGACCAGATGAATCTTCTAAAGGACTTGATCAGAAGCAGCAAAATATTTCTAATGCAAACAACTGCATATTAATAGGCACTGTATGGTGAGGAACCCATGTGATAAATAGACCCACAGGAATTCAAGGCTCGTGTTGGTAATATTAAAAGTTCCCAGAGGTCTGCTTATTTTGCAGCGATGTTGCAAGCCCTGTCAAGACTCATTGCTTAATCAATCTCTGCAGAATCATTGCGTTAACCAGCCTTTCACTGACAGGATAACCAGCACCAGCCTGTGAGCTTTACTTCTGCACAACTATTATATATTAACAGAGCCAATCAAGCATAATTGGCCATTATCAGTTCAATATCATGAGTCATTCAAATTGACAAGGTTTGCTAAGATGGAAGGAAACAAGACAATGATATATCTCCTGAGGAAAATCCTTGTTTTGGCCATTTCTGTCTTACTGTATATGTTTACTATTTATTTCTTTGCTTAGTAGCATCCCTTGATTCATAACAGTCTATTTTAGTAGCTGATCATATTCTTAGTTTTATTTTTGTAAGGCAAGAAGGCAGCATTCTGGTTGTCTGTTCTGCCCCTTCACCTAAACCAGGCCAGAGAACACCAACTTCTCTTAATTTAAGCGTAAAACATTTGCTTGAGTTATAACACACTTTTACACAGATTCCCAGTCTTGGTATCACCTGTATAAATTTTTCTTTATCTTATAATATATTAAAGAAAAACATGTATAAAAGAGATAAGTATTACTGAATTAAAGACTTACAAGTAAGGAACAATCCACTACTTCCTTAAATTGCTACAGAAATTAATTACTCATAATGTGATGGGTTTTTTTCATGTTAAACTCAGCATCAAATCCTCTGATCTAACAGAATAAAAAATATGGAGATCAAAACGCTATGTAGTATCAGAAGTCTCTCTCCCATGTTGGTGCTTCTAGACCATCAAATTTACTTCTTCCCTTCCCGTGGTTAAACTAACCAGACCATGCTTCTTTAATCTCCCACCATAAGGCATGTTCCCCAAGACTTGCATCATACTCCTATTTTTTTTTTTTTTTTTTCCCTAAGCCTTTTCCAAATCCCTGGCAGCTTTTTTGAAGAGAGATAAAAAACACAGCTTAGAAACAGCCTGCAGAGTTACAAGATCAGGTAGTTGGATGTCATTACAGGATCCAGCAGAAGCTGGTTTTGTTAGCCCAGAGTTAAAATTATTGGTGAAAATGCATTTGTTTGTAACAAAGGAACCCTATAAATTTTAATGCAGATCTCCTAAAACTATCCAGAGACAGCAGAAAGATATCTAGGAAGAATTAGAGACAATATTAAGAAAAGAAAGTTTGTTTTGCGTAATATTCTCTTTTTACCACATTTGCTAACGGGTGAAAATCCAACTCTCGAGAATTTCAGAATTAGCAAAGACCAGTTTGTTAAAACTACAGACCAGCTCGTTGTGAGAAGTGGAAATTGCCTCTTTTCTCTACTGCCTTTGGTGAGGAATTCTCATTCTTTTATACAACTGTTAAACATGTTAAACCCTTACTTAAACATAAACAGTTTCTTTCTTTTCTCCCTGTAAAGATTCAAGACTGCTTGGCTGGACGTAGATCTATAATAAGGAGCAGGAAAACCTACTTTGATCTGCTTCTGTTCTCCCTCAGACAGTCCTCATAAAACAAGCTATAGGAAAGCTCCTGGAATTAAATTAATTGGGGAAAATCAGCAACAATTTAAGGGAAAGTGAAAGTTTTGCACTCAGGCATGAGTAGCAATGGGGTCATCATAAAACATGGCCAGAGTGTGACATAAGCCTGACATGTCTTGCCACCATGTCCCCAAGATCCAGGTCTGCAAAGTCACATCAAACACTGCTACTTCAGTGCTCTCAAGGCAAAGAAGGAGCTAGCAGCACACTGAAAAATGTGCAATCAAGCAGACATCTCAACTCTTAGCTTTTCCCCAGGCTCCATGCATTTAGTGTGATATTAGACCCTGGTGACCCTCATGTCCTGGACTGCAATCAGGATTTAAAGCGCCATGGCTCAGAGTGGCAGTAACCAAGGCTTTAGTTACATCGTGATAGCAAGAAGAAGGCAAAGGAGAAAACAAGAAGACCTGGTAATTGTTCTTTATAACAACTGTTTGAAATTCTGTGCCTTTCCCCCCCCAGCTACATCCTCTGAACTAAACCTGCTGATGGATTATGGCAAGTTGTTATGGCCCAGGACACATCATGATGCTGGCTACCATTGCATAACTGCACTAAAAGTTAAGCTTTTACTAAAAAGAGAGGAAAAAAATATAAACTGTCATGATCAGGAAATACTTGAGAATGTGTCTAGAGAAAAAAAAAAAAAAAATCGATGCAATGCAAGCTCCCTGAGTCCGCAGAGACCCTGAAATGACAAATCTCATGGCAATATTTAACCCAGGACCTATTGATCTGGAAGAATTTCATCAGTAAGATCTTGTTCCGTCCTGTCTGATCAAAGCATTCCCTATCCCCAGCACACTCCTACCCTCACTGGGTGACAACAGGACTGTCAGGATGCCATAGGAACCACCACGTTATACTGCACTAAACATTTTGGATAGTTTTCAGATAACTATGCCCAACAGTAAATAGCATCTCCATGAGATTTACCTCATGTAATGTAGAACTGCATTCTTGTTTTATCAGCATTGATTCCTCCCTTATTAAGATACAAAGTCTACAGTGATAACTGCAGATCTAATCTTAGTTATTCTGCTGCAAGTGTTTTGCTCTATTAAGAATCCAAATTCCAGTAGTCTTGTTTTTGGATAATGTTGTATCTGAGCACGTGCAAATTGGATTCAGTATTAGAGATCATGTAGATCAGTATAAAAAGGACTTCCTATGTTAAAATAGCCATGGAATTACTATGTAACTGCTTTGTTACCAAGAAAATACAACTGCGAGTAGCTTATTAGTGCTGGTTATAAAAACCTCCAGGGTTTTGAGGGGGTTTTTTTGGTAAGAGGGAGTGGAAAGAAGAACGGGAAAGAAACTGAAGTTTTTCAGGTGGCAGAGCAAACTCACCTGCCCTAAGACTTCAGAAATAATATTACAATTTTTAAATGGCATGAGGACTTAGTTTAGGACATGAAGCATGAGCAGACTTCCCTTCTTCCTGGTGCCACCTTCTCAGAATGCATTTTGGGGCTCCTTGCTCAGGTAGGATGCCCACTGCCATGACTACAGCAGCAGACTCACAATTTGGACTCCCAGTAAAAAGATGACCTCATTTGCATTCACTTTTACTCTTGGGTTGCTAATGATAGAGCAGTGCTTTTCCTTAGGTGGAAATTACTCTCCCTGAGAGGTTCATGTATCAGCAACAAATTATTATACATACACTTCTTTGTAATGTATTTGGTTAGACAGAAAATAATTTTATTTTACACTTGTATCTGTATCATGATAGCATTTTGCATACTTTTAATGCTGCCGCATGACACTCAGCATTATTTTCTTTGAGGCTATAAAATCTCAGCATTGGCTTTTAGGTTTTGGGGGAAGTTTGATGGATACCACCAAGTAAGCATTTCACTAGTCCATTATTGGGTCTGCATTTAAGTGTGTCCTGTATATGGAAAGAAATTCCCTTCCAAGTCATCAAACTAGTATTTTATGTTCTCCCCACATACATGGGGCAGGAGGGAGGGGGGAGGAATCTTTAACAGCTTTTCAGAAGCTGCTTTTTCAACTTCTACAGAAGCAGAATGTTGGCATTTCCATTCTTTGCTCATCTTTGAAGTAGTAATTTCACCCTAAACACATGCTTGAGAAGTATAATTCCTCTAGGAATTTCTCCCCAGTCAGGTGTGGTGTTTTTGAAGACTAACCTTCTCTTTTACCTTTACAGACCTGTATGATAAAAGAGGATGAACAATACAAATTGTGACCTCCAAGGTCTAATGCCCTCAACTTATCTACAGAAGGCAACTACAAATTCATTTTCTATGTATTACACCTAGAAGCGTTTTCCTATGTGGTGTCTTGCAAGGCTAATTTGATCTACCCAGGTATGGATGAAGCACCTGTCATGATATCAGAGCATTATAATCACTTTCTCTTTCAATTTAGATGCATCCACTCCTGATAATCTTTGTATGCACACTGAAAGCCTGGAGAGCTGCAGGGGATGTTTTTCCATCCTCCTTTCCTGCTCAGAGATGCAGCACATGCAGGAAGACAGCAGTGCCCAGTGTCCTGCTGAGCATCCCTTTGCCAGCAGTTGGGCTCCTTTAACAGTGTTTAACTTGCTGAATTTATACATTTCTAATGTAAAACACCAAGCAGGTAGCTTCAGGTCAGTGATCACAGTTGGTGAGGAAACCCAGCCCAGAGCTCCTCAACCCTTCCACATGATCTGAGATGCTACACCGCCTTGCTCTGCAAGAAAATGAATATACATTGAATATGCTCACAAATGCCATGAATTTCCCCATCAAACCAATCTCTGCCTTGATTGTTCCAGTAATTTAAACACCAGAAGACAGGCTATGCATAAGCTGCCAGGCTGGAGGGAAGCGGGGTGACAGTATGGCGTGGCAGCCCAATGCCCTGGCCTTGGACTCACTGCCAAACTGTCTCTCTGCCAGGGGCCATGCAGGACCACAGCAAAGGGGTACTGTCAATGGGAACCTCCAAATTCATCTTAACAGAAAACGACTGCCGTTGCTGACACAGATGGCCTTCCTTCTTGGCTCTGCATGGGCAAGGGTGTCCTACATATAAGTGATCTTGGAGATGAAAATTGCTGCTGTCATGTTCCTGACCCTTTCAAGAGATGGTGATGGAAAAGAGTTGATGTGGTGGTTTCGCTGGGCTGGCAGCAAAACACAGCCATTTGCTCATTCTTCCCTCCCAGGGGACAAGGGGGAGAATTGGAAGGCAAGGGGAAGGAGACTCGTAGGGTTAGATAAGAACAATTTTGTAATTAAAACAAAACTTAAAATAATAATAATATTAAAATAATAATGATAATAATAATAGTAGTAAAATACGCAAATGAGTGACACCCAGTGCCATCACTCACCACCTGCCGACCAAGCTCGGCCCATTCCCAGATAACGATCCCAGAAGAGCGACAATCCCGAACCGAAACCGCAATCCCGGGAGAGCCAGAGCCTGAGCAAAAGCCAGAGAGAGCAAAAGAGGAAGAGCCCCTCATGAATCTCCTGCCCATGGGGGACAGGAGATGGAATAGCCCATTGGGAGAGCCAAATGCCAATTTAGCTTATTAATTCAAATACTCCCCACTTCCCCTAGATCTTGTGCTTGCAGACTAACAAAACACAAAGTCCTTCAATGTCCAGTGACAAAAATTAAAACATTGGTCTGTTCTCAGCATTTCTCTGATAACAAATCCCAGCTGAAACCAAAATGCAGCACTATTCTAGCTACTGGAAAGAAACCAGCTCTGTCCCAGCTAAAAACCAGGATAGGAGAGGAGAGAGAATCACCCTCCTGGCAGTGGGAGCAGAGCCATCTATGAAAAGGCAAAGGGAGAAGGGCTGGGGAGAGAGCTGCTGTCATGCAGAAGCTGGAGATGCAACACAGGTGAAGACAATCAGATAGCATATACCAAAAGATAAAGGAAGATCCAGTACAAACTTAAACAGATCAAATATGCCAAAAGCAGAAGACCACAAGAGAAACAAGAGTGCTTCTGGTAACCAACAACATCCATCACTAAAATGCTGGTGTTTCCAAGTCTCCCTGCAGGACAAGGCCAGCAGTAGAGGAGCAGCACAAAGAGGTGGTGAAGCCACCAAGCAGGGAACATCTACCTGAGCTCAGTTCTGCTGTTGCTGTTTGAAGCACTAAAACAGCAGCTACCAGCTTTCCAGCCCAGCTCCACATCAGTGCACAGCAGACAACCTCACATGGAAATAAATACTGAAGGTCTTCTGAGACTGCTTCGTACACTGCTGTTTTGCTTTGTTATTAGTAGTGGTAAAGTGAGGGCATAACATAAATGCACAGACATAAACAACTTTAATTTCTTTCAGAAATTCAACTCTCTAGTTCTCCTTCCACTCCTTACTCCCCCCCTCTCAGGAGTGAGCGAGCATTTGTTAAGTTTGGCTCTGAACACAGGAAAACATTGGTTTGTAATAATCTTCCTAATTTGCTTTTCTTGGCAAGCACCCTGCACCAGACGTCCCCGGTTCTGTTGTTAGGGGATGACTACGAAGTTAAGAAAACACACACCACACACACACACACAGTCTCCCCTAATTATATGCGCAGTACCTGCTTTTTGATGCACTGCAGTGTAATTACCTTTTTGTCAGCTCAACTTCATTCCACACAGAACAGCCAAAATCCCTAATTACCAACTGCAGCAGCAAAAGTCTCCAATTTGCTCCCGAGGAAGCAGTATCATTAACCCAACTCATTACGTGTCTCTCATCAGGTGAGGGCTATGGAAATTTCACCTGCATTCATAGGTTTCCTTCTATGGAAAAATAAACACCACAATCTGGATAAAATACTGGAAAAAAAACCAAAACAACCCACTACCCAAGGGCAAAACCCAACAAGCTGACCCCACCAAAGCCAAACTGGGCGTGAAAGACTTGACAATGGATTTCAGAATTCAGGCCTAAATTATGAAAAGCATCATTTTCTTTATCAGCAAGGGTCAGAGTTTGGAATATTGCGTGTATCAGGTGGGGCACCCAACGGTCCAGGCTCATCTGGGGTATAATTCAGGTTTTGGCCCAAATCGTAGCATAGCACTATGCAGGTCAAGAGTGGCTCCCACACGTTGATGGGTTCTCTCCCTGAGCAGAGAACATGCTGGTGGTCAAAAAAACCATGCAACTTGGGTGCCCAGAGCAAAATCTCAGCCAGATTTCCATTTATATATTTATATTCTGTCCAATGAACATCCTCTGCAAGAAGCTGAGGAAAGAAAACACATGCAACTTCAACTATAGCAACTCAATTGAAAGCTAAGGTTTAAAACTGAAAGCTATGCTTCTTTGTTTCTCTGTGCTTACCTTCTGTATTCGTCTTTCTAAAAAAAAAAAAAAAAAAAAAAAATAGAAAAAACAACCAGTTTTCAGTGTGTATTTGCACAGGGTCCTGTGTGTTGGATACTTCCATTAAAAAAAAAAAAAGTGTTATTAACAATTGCTTTACTGTAGCTAATGTCAAACTTTTAATAGAAAGAAATTGAGACGATTGCTCACTAAAGTAATGAGTGAATTTCACGGGGACAAATATCTTACAATTTTTCAGTATTCAGTTAAAAGAAAAAAAAAAGTTTAAAATGTCATTGTAGCTATTTCATATTCCAGCAAATATCTAAAGTTTCTGAGAAAGTGGCTTGCAGAATAATGATTTTTAGTCAACACAAGACAATATTTAGCAGAAAGCAAATTTTGAATGAAAATACCTCAATCATAAAATTGATTAAAAGACGTGTAGAGCTTTTCAGATGAAACATGGTCAGGAACTCAGATGTAACTAACAGGATTTCACTGGTTAAAAATCAGTCATTAAGACATACGTGAACTGTAGGCATCATTGTGTACTTTGTTAATTGGTGAACCACAGATCTATGGATTTCCCTTGCAAACAGTAGGGAATATTTCACTATAATAGCCAGGGATTAGGTCCATGTTCTTTAGCTTTCACAGTCTTGCTTCGTGCTGTTGAATAACAAGTTCATTTCACCAGTCAGCACATGGATTTGGATATGTCACATGCAGATGCTGAGCATTCAAAGAATTCCTGAATTTACTGTGCAGAAGTTCTAAGCAAACTTAAAGCCTTTGTGAATCAACTATTTCTCTGCCAGGAACTCTACCATAACAACAGCCTGTTAGACATCTACAGAAGGTGATACTAATAAATTATTTTTTATGTGAACATACATGCTTTCTCCCCTCTTTCCAGAAACTAAATGATGAGATAAAGCAATTGAAAAAATTTTAGCAACCTCTGAGCAGATTTAATTAAGGAAACTCCATTTTATCGCAGACAGACTGTCCTATTTAATCTCCCACTCACAGTTTTCCTTCTCACTGCATTTTTGTGCAATTAAAAAGAAAAAAAAAAAAAAAAGACAAACTGGAATGCTAATTAAATGCTTTTTGAAATGACAGCCACCCTTTCTGACACCCGGTAAAAAATGCATGCACTGACACATTTGCAAAGGAATGTCAGCCTTTCTGCAGTGGCCCCGATTGCCTTGTGCTCTAGGCTGCTGCATTTTGTGCCTCGGGAAGGCAGAGAGCATCAGCCGCTCTCACCATCAGTGCAGTGCTGCGAGGCAGGAGGAAAGAGAAGGGTTTCCTAAAGTAGGTCCTGAGGAAAGAAGAAGCTGTGGAGTTTAGGTTTTCAGTGGTTTGGAGACAGAGAAGAGACGGTCTCTTTGTCTCCCGATGTTTCAGGGGTTCTATTTGTTATTCATTGATCTACCCCAAGAAGGAAACTCCTCAGGAGCCATGGTCCAGCTGCTCTCTGCCAAACCCTCTCACTACTCTCACCACCCTCAGAACCAAAGAAGGCCTCTTAGTCTTCCTCCTCTTCACGTGATGAGGAGCCTCCCTCAGTCTTTCTCCTCCCCACCTTCTGCACTGAGCCATCTCCTTGGAAAGGAGAAGCTTTAAGCCACATGGTAGGGGGAAAGATGATGAGTTACCTCCCTGAATAGTCAGTCACTGGGACGTATCTGAGGTTTCAGGGTAAGATAAACCCAAGATAAAGCCAGATGCTCCTGGTAACTAACCTAATTTTTCTAAGGAAACATTCAGTTAATGGTCTCCACAAGCTTCTAACAAGACTTCTGAAGTCTGAGCTGTGTGGTTGCTCTAGGGATGTATTATTCAGCCACTTGGAGAGGACAGAGGTTGGATATGAGGAGGCCCTTTCTCTTGTGGCACAAATTACAATTATACCAGCAATGATGATAAACAAGGAGAGATCATGCCATGGCCCAGAGGCACAGTGGTGTCCAATGCACGTCACATTGTATCATGCAGAGTGGCTATTTCCAATTTGAAACTACCCCTCAGTCTCCTCTGTGTAGCCACAGAGATTAAGTCGTGGGGACAGGATGGCCCGGGGGGTGTAGGCAGGAATAAGCTGGAGGAAGACATGGCAGGGGGTGGTGGGGGTCAAAAGGGGCTGATTTCCTGGTATGGCTCTAGCCAGAACCAAAGGAAAAGCTGTGAAACTGCCACCTCATACAGAGCAGCCAGGGACAAGCTCCAAGGCCATAGTGCCATGAACGTTCCTGGAGCACCTGCTGCTCCTTGCTCCACTCCACAGTCCTGCCAAGGCAGACCGCTCCGACCCCAGCCATTAAACTAATCTGGGTTAGAGGGAAAACACCAAATCACAGAATTGCCTTGATTGGAAAAGGCCTTCAATATCATCAAGTCCAGTCATTAACCTCACACTGACAAGTCCCTGACTAACCCATGTCCCTCAGCACTATGTCTACATGACTTTGAATTCTCTCCAGGGATGGGGACTCCACCACTGCCCTGGGCAACCCCTTCCAATGCCTCAGAACCCTTTCAGCAAAGAAATTCTTCCTCACATCCAATCTCAACTGCCCCTGGCACAACTTGAGGCCATTTCCTCTTGTCCTGTCACTTGGTCCTTGGTTGAACAGACCCACCCCCACCTCTCTACACCGTCCTTTCAGGGACTTGGAGAGAGCCACAAGGTCTCCCCTCAGCCTCCTTTTCTCCAGGCTCAACAACCCCAGTTCCCTCAGCCATGAACTCAGCACACTTGTGCTCCAGACTCCTCCCCAGTTTCTCTGCCCTTCTCTGGACATGCTCCAGCAACACACAGGGAAGGAGAAGGAAGAGCCTTGGGAGGACAGGGAACGGGAACCAGCATCACAGTGCTGTTCAAAGCAAAGGCTGCCAAGCCTGGTCAGGTCTTGCCATGGCACTGGGGTGGGAATGAAAGGAAAGGGGGAGAAACCCAAATCCTGTGTGGCTGCCCAAGCCCCTGCTTTGCAGACAGAATCTGCTAGATTAATAATTCCCAGAACTACCCAAATCTTGCCAGCCAATTTAAAATACGGTGTTCAAAGTTTGCTGACTTAATAATTCACTTTTTCTGCAATTCTGTTCACTGTTCCCCAGCACCCGTTTCATGCTTTTCGCCCACCTCAGCCAGTGGAGCCTTTGTGCAGCTGCTTCCACCTCTGCAAATCGAGTGGAAGCATTAATAAGTCATCAGCAAGGAATCAGACTTGGTACACAGAAAAGACTGCTTCTTCTGTAGTCATCGCTCACAAACCGGGCCCTCCACGAGCTTAATTGTGCCAGCACTGACACTGCTAAAAGGAACAGACATCCTCCTCTCTAACAGGCTAGTTTTCTTGTGTGCTCTTTTTCTTCCCTTATGCTCTGCTTTCTTTCCACTCTTCCTAAAATTGCTGGATCTTTTCATAAGAATCACACCAAGAATTATTTTGTTTCCTTGTATTTTTCATCCACGAGTCTTAGGAAAAAAATTCTCACCTTTCTAAGTGCTGCTTGGCAGCATTCAAAGATTATTGCTTCTAGTGGGAGTACCGATTACGACTTGTTTTGCTTTCTAAATATGCAGGTTTTTTAGTTTTGCCTGACTTGGAACATCAGTAAAAGCAATGGGACATTATTCTTTCATCTTACAGAAAGGAATTGAGATTATTTTTCCCCCTCTTTTCTTCACCAAGATGAAACAGAGCTTGCAGCATTTTCCATGGAAGACAAGAAATACAAGGTGGGAGGAAGGGAAGAGGACAGCAGGGAAAGGAGGAAAAGCCAGATTAAAAGAAAGGGAAGGAAGTGGGAAGGCAAGACATTCCCATTTGACAAGTTCTTGTTGACTTGAACTGCAGTTGAAGTTATTTTGGTGTAGGTTTGATATGTTTCATCATTTTCTGCGTATATACATGCTAACAGGGTCTAAAAGAAATTGAGATTATAACCAAAAGAATAGGGATGAGTGGTGGAAAATTAGAGTTCAGCCCCCTGAGTATCCCACTCAAGGAGCTTGATTCCCAGGCTACAAACTCAGTCACTCTTACTTTGGAGTAATCCATATTATAAACACAGATTGCGGCCACTCCAAGCTGAAAGGCCGAGAGAGCCATCCTGAAACCATCAATAATTTAGGGTATTTGCTTGTAAAGTGGCAGTCTGCTGAAATAGGGGGAGGATCTGAGGGTTGCACATGCAGATGAATGCTTAGGTCCTTAAAATACTAACTCTTCCAGAATCAATCACTCTTTCAAGCTAGGGATTTTGTTTTGCACTCAGTGAAGTTTTTCTGTGAAAGCCTCCTTGAAATTGATACACTAAACAGAATTCTGATGAAGGAGCAAAAAAGCTAGCCTGAGAAATTATTCTTAAAATTAAGCTAAATTTGAGGCACATATACACACAGCTGCCTGCATAGGAAGGAAGATGAAGTATTGTGCCATGTCTTTGAATTAAATTTAAAAAAAAGAAAGAAAAAACACCAAAAAAACCCACTATCAACAAAAAAATCCCACACTCACCTAGTGCTCTCTATATTCCTTGCTTCTGTATTTTTTATTTTTTGCTAGTCTTTTTTGCTGCCAATCAGATTTTCTGGAAATAGATGTTTATGTTGGTGGCATATACTGTTCTCGCCCTGCATCCTATAGCTAAGCTACACCACACATCTGCTTAGACCTGTCAGCTCATATCACTGCATCACTCCATCTTCAACAACCTGCAGCTGCAATACTGCTGATCAACCAGCTTGGCTTTGTCTTTCCAAGGTAGATCTCTGAAGAAGGATTTGCCTCCTATATTTGGGGTTTTTTTGTTTTGTTTTGTTTTTAACAGCACCCAGTACAAGTTCACCCATTTAAGTCCCCAAACTGGACGTATATAAAAATCTCCCAAAATCTGAAAATGTGATCACAGAAGAGATTCCTTTTTTTTTTTTTTTTTTACTTAGGAAGTTAAAAGATATTTTTCCTGATGCAGACATAGCCTTAAAAGATCTAATCCTAGCTAGTTCACATGCTACACACCAATTGATATAGAACTATATCAATTATCTATATCAACTATTGCAATTGATATAGAACTATATCAATAGTTACTATTGACTATATCAATATAGACTATATCAACTATATCAATATAGAACTATATCAATAGAACCCATTGATATATGGATTGGAACTAGATGATCTTTAAGGTCCCTTCCAACCCAAACCATTCTGTGATTCTGTGAATTCAAAGCAGAATTAATTTCAGAGAACAGAAATAAAACCATCACAAAACTCACATATAGTTCTTAACATAGTACATTAATGATCCATGCTAGTCAAAACCGACCAAAATAGTTCCCAGTCCTTGACTGTGAGCCTTCAGCCTGCACTGAAGGCTAGGATTGCTTACAAGGTCATTTTCAAACCCTTTGGTATTATCAATTTATTCTGTAAACCTTTAACATACAGGATGTATCAACACAGTAAGCAGGCTAGTTGAACTTCAGGATGTGAGGGTGACTCCACGGGTCCCTGATATCTCAATTTCTGCCAAGTTTGGAATGTACTTGCTGAAGCATCAGTGCTATGATTCCCTGTGCTTAGGGGTCTGGACGTGCCTTTCCCTCTCCAGGAGGAAAGAGAAGCCTAGAACAAGAGATTTGTGGTCGACAAGGCAATTTATAGAGGAGCCCCTGCTTTGCAAAGGAACCAGGTCAGTAGCTGACAAAAATTGCAATTACAAGAGCTTGCTTATTAAAAAAGCTTGTTCAAACCTGTAGGTGTTTGAAGGGGATTTACCTCAGCCTGCTGAGCTGTCTGTAGTTGCCTTAGTGCACATTTTTCATTTAAGTGTTCAACATAGGTGGGAATCCAATGTCCCGTAAACTTGCTTTTGTACGTAACACCACCACACCCAACAATGAACCACTGATGGGCAGCAGACAAGCAGATAAGAGCAGACTTATTTTATAGCATTTTGTATTTTGTTATTGAGGCAAATGTGACCATTACTGAAGCAAACAAAATAACAGCCATTTGTTTCCATAAGGTGCATCCTGGGATCATCATTCACTACCATGATTAACATTCCTTTTCTTTCATGTACAAGAGACAGTGGTGACTAATTTATGCTCCAAGTTCATTGCTTTAAGAAAGAACATTTTATGATTGATGCTGGACATCCTGTACCACAATCCTGTCATGGAATATTAATATCTACCATCCTTATAAAAGACCTGTCTACAGGTAGTGGTGTCATCTTCTTTGATAATTATTGTTACTATAACATAACCATGATCAGGATTCCAATGCAGTAGATGTTGTAGAGTAAAAAGTAGTCCTTACCCTAAAGGGATTTGATTATTACAAAACAATCAGAGAGACAAAGGGTGGGAAAAGGGAGAGTCAGCTGAGCAATGCAATAAACACAGTATAAAAGGACTCAGGCAATAAAATATCTTTAGGTCTTTTACTATGAGATCATTGAAAGAAACCTAAAGCAGAGAAGAAAAGTCAATGCACATCTTGCACAGTATAAAAGGACTCAGGCAATATAATATCTTTAGGTCTTTTACTATGAGATCACTGAAAGAAACTTAAAGCAGAGAAGAAAAGTCAATGCACATCTTCAAAATTCTGTTTCTGTTTTTTAACCAAAAGTTCATTATTTCTACTAAATTTCAAGAAAATTCCCAGTTTTAAATGAAGAGCTGGAACTGATGACCTCCAGAGATCTTTCCAGGTTTAAATTATTCTATGATGCTGTAACTCCACTGATGACTAATAATGGATCTTCCCATAAATCAAGAATAAAAGTAATTGTATAGAGAAAGAAAGAAAATTATTATATCACACCATCTCTGGTCTCAGGGATTGTTTTTGAACAGCATACCTAACCAGAACAAAAGGATATGACCATATACTTAGCATCTTTCCTACAGCACTCAGATAAAATATAAATAACATATGACAAAGGACAGCAAAGCAGCACTTAACAAATCTCCATCAAAACCATGTAGACAGACTGACAACAGAGAGTTAGCAAAATAAAAACATCCATTAACCACCTGCAACTTTACGATGCTCTCCACCCTTAAATTACCATTTCAGCAG
>NW_010313216.1:17948-19557 GCF_000700745.2 Antrostomus carolinensis
TCTTTGCTAAAAGGGACTCCAGTTTCAGTCTAAGCAATCCTCAACACCTCAGCACTTGGACTTTACAGACTGATCACAGAATCACACAACCATGGTGGCTGGAAAAGACCTTTAAGATCATCGAGTCCAATCATGAACCCAACACTGCCAATTCCACCTCTAAACCATGGCCCTGAGCACCTCATCCACCCATCTGTTAAATTCCATCAGGGAAGGTCCCCCCCCCCCCCCCCTGGGCAGCCTGTTCCAGTGCTTGACTACCCTTTCGGTGAGATCTTAGAAGCATTCTGATCCCCTCAACCTACCTCCTGTGTTGCACAGGCCTCAGGTTTCAACAAACCAATTTTTGGACCTGGTCCCACAACCTTCAGTTGAGCTGGGAGCTGTCACCTGGAGCACCAGCTGGCACTTCTCAGTGGGAGAACAAGCTTCACCTTGCAGGATCAGCCCTTTTTGAGGTGAAAGCCACAAGGCACATTTAATTCCAGCAACAGCAAGTGCAACACAGCTGTGCCATGTAAAATACCAGCATGGTTAAACGATGTGGAGGAGAGGTAATTACTCATTGCTGGGTCACTGGAGGAGGATGACTTACAAACTCATGAGGAACGCAGGGAAAAGATGCACACGTAAGCCAAAAATGTACTGACATTTCATAAACACAAACCTGGATCCACTTGGATTTCCACCTTCCCTTCACCAACCAAATCCAATCTAGATACAAAAGAAAAATTACTCTCCCTCCCACCTTGCCGGGAGCTTTATTATATATACAGCAGCACTTATCCTGCATGTTCAGTCTCATTAGCTTTAGTAGGGCTCTTCTTACTGCAAGATCAAAGGAGTCTTTTCCTGGAGGGTTTGTGCCATTGATAATTTGGATATCTGCAGTAAACTTAATCTATCTGTGCTACACCATAGAGATTTGAGGCAGGGGAAGATTAAAGTGATTTGCCTAAAACAACAGACGCAGTTTGAAGAAATTGAATGCAGGTTTCCACAAAGCCCAGGCTTAAAAAGAAGAAGTCTCTTCACACATTTAAAGCCCCCAAATACACATTTGGAGAATTAGGATTTTGCTATCACTATATTGGATAACTAAAGGGGAAGGATTTGGAAATAGGCTTATGTTTGTCTTTTTGCCGCTTTTTCACTCTTTTCTTCTTCCCCAGTGAATCTTAATCTTGACTGTGAAAAGCCCGATCAAATAGGTCACGAAATCTTTTGCATATGTATCTTATCAGTAGACAGCTCTGGGAGAACGCTTTCCCGACATGCTCAGCCATGCTAAAAATATTGAATAAACACTTGCCACTTTTTACAGTTATTTCACAATACACCACTTTGAGAGAAGGTTCAGATGGCCATCACCTTCCATTGCGGTCCAGCTCTGGCTGTGACCACAGTGCACCAGCTCCCTGGCAAAACAAGAGGCAACTCAGAAGGTAGAACTGGCCATGAAGGGTGGCATTAGAAAAGGCACACAGCACACACCGTGGTCGCAGGGATAGGGTAAGCAAACCTCATGAAGTTCAACAAGGCCAAATGCAAGGTCCTGCACCAGGGTTGGGGCAGCTTCAAGCACAAATACATGCTGGGTGGAGAATGG
>NW_010313217.1:0-3181 GCF_000700745.2 Antrostomus carolinensis
GTGCTCGGATCCTCCTCCTGCCTTTAGTATTGACCATGGTGACCCCGAGGGGTGCGGTGGGTACGGGGAGCGCCCTGCGCGAGCTGGCACCCAGCGTTAATCCCGGGGGATGCTGGTTCCTGTGGTGGTTCACACCTTCTCCACGGTGTGATTTACTTCCTCGTGTTCATGTTGAGGTTCATGTTGTACAGGTAATTCACACCTGTATCCGTGAGGGATGTCAGCAGGATGCTGTTAGTTCCATCCCTGAGATCATCAACAGAGTAAAAGCAGTAACACTGAGTGCCACCTTCTCCACGGTGTGATTTACTTCCTCGTGTTCATGTTGAGGTTCATGTTGTACAGGTAATTCACACCTGTATCCGTGAGGGATGTCAGCAGGATGCTGTTAGTTCCATCCCTGAGATCATCAACAGAGTAAAAGCAGTAACACTGAGTGCCACCTTCTCCACGGTGTGATTTACTTCCTCGTGTTCATGTTGAGGTTCATGTTGTACAGGTAATTCACACCTGTATCCGTGAGGGATGTCAGCAGGATGCTGTTAGTTCCATCCCTGAGATCATCAACAGAGTAAAAGCAGTAACACTGAGTGCCACCTTCTCCACGGTGTGATTTACTTCCTCGTGTTCATGTTGAGGTTCATGTTGTACAGGTAATTCACACCTGTATCCGTGAGGGATGTCAGCAGAACGCCATTAGTTCCGTCACTGAGGTCATCAACAGCGAAAACGCGGTAACACCGAGTGCCACGTTCTCCGCGACATGATTTACTTCCTCATGCACCAACTGCCATGGTTCTTGCACAATTAAACACGAAAACAAGGAAACTCGGCCTGGCTCTGGTTCCACGTGAGGAGGAGAAGCCGATCTCCTGGACTCCCCCACCCCATTCCAGCAGCGTGTCGGAGCAGGGGAGCGGAGTTTCCACCCGCCATAAATCAGGGGTGCGCTGGCAGAGGCGCTGGCAGAGCAGGGGTGAAGTCAGAAGACGTGCCCTGAGTCACAGTTTGCCTCCTGGCTCCGATTATTGGCAAGCTGGGTAGGCTGGGTTGGAAACGAAGCGTAGATTTATTTCCTACTGAAAGCTCTGAGCTGACATCTCTTCCCGATCACAGGTTCCTCCATTTCAGGAGTTCAGACAGGTCCAGATCATCACCTCTAGCAATAGTCCAAGTGCAATCAGAGAAGGAACCCTGGCACATCATCACCTTACCAGCCAAATATTTGCGGTTGAGTTCTGGATGTTTTTCTCCCCGTGGTCACAAAGAAGCTGTGGAGCCTTTGGAGCACATGTGCTTCCAGCCCTTTTGTACCAGAGGGACTTTGCAGTTGGTTAGTGTAGGATTTTTCATTGCAAGGTTCTACTACATGTCTTTTTTTAAAAAAAAATAGCTTAATTTGCCAGTGCTCAGAAGCCCCCATCCTTTTCTGTGGTTTAAGAAAAAAGCAAGCAGGTCTTTACTGTTACTGGCAATATTTTTATCTGAAATCTCTGGATGACCCCATTGGGTTCCCCATCAGGGAACACACACTCCTGCTACCACTGAAGTCAGTGCCAGCGCTGCCACTTACTCAATATCACTGTTTCATAAAATATAAAATAATCTAAACCAAAATTCAACTGTTTAGTTTTCCTACTAGTGAAAGAGTCATAAAAGATGCAGCCTGACAGGATGGCCTTGTACAAACACACGCTACAGCAAGTGCACAGAGGAATCAAAGGGACAACAACCATTGCTGAGTATTATACACACGTTGGGTTTTTGTTGTCTGCACAAGAACAGTAGATTTTCCTCTAACGGTCATAATATCAATGTGTTCATTTTGTTTGAGGTTTTGGTCTACCTTGAGAAGGATAATTAAACACTTCACCATTGTTTAATAGTGAAAACAAAAATAATACCATGGATTTTATATGAGTAGCTTGGGAACAGAAAACATTGCGCTTTTCTGCCAATAGAGTAGAAAATTTACTATTATGAGTCAAGAAAACCTAGTCGTTTCAATAACACCCAATTCCTGGATTGCTCTTAACTTTAATAAATCTTCTATCATGAAGATAAAATGCCTTCTAAAGTGCACTTTTGAGAGTAATGATTATACCAGGTTTTTAGTAGGCAGAAAGACAAGGTGCAGCTCACTCCAGAAGAATTTCAACTCCGAGGAGCTGAACAGGGAGGAGAGTTGGCCAGAGAGCAGGCGGCCAGCCAGCAGAATGGCAAGTGAGCCCAAAGTTCAAATAAACCTGTCATCTATCTCATTCTCCACCTGCATTTTTTCATTCTTTCTGATAAGCTGTGGTTTCAGTTTCTACCTCTGGTGCTCCTTGCCATGAATCACATCAGACTGGCACATAGCTTGGTGCTTCAGAGGAAATGGGAATTATCAGGACATTTCTCAAGCAGCTGTGAAGGGGATGTACAAACACATCTGAAGAAACATTCCTTGAAGAATTTTAATCTCCTGGACTTAACTGAGTTTGTTATAAAGAGATTAAGAAGTACACAGTTTATTTTTATTAAATTTTGAAATTCCCTGACCGAGGAAATTTTTATCGTGTTCTGTCATCCTAAACAAATTTGGGTTTATTGCTCTTTCAAAACATACGTATGACAGTCTCACAGGTATCATAAGCAATGTCAAAAAGAGGCATGTCATCCTCAAAATTAGTTCTCTTTCCTCTTACTATTGGCAAATAAAATAAATATAAGTGACTTAATTCAATAGACTTTTTAATTCAACAGGTTTTTTTAAAAAAATCACATCTGTGGTTAGAAAAAACACCTGATAATTTAAAAGAGGAAGGCTTATTTTGTTTGGAAAAATCATTTCAGCAATATCTCCCCTTTTTTTACCAAGAGCAGAACAAATACCTTTCTTTCATCTTAGCTTGTAGGTAGTAAAATTTCACCATGCTATGTTTATCATTGTTAAGTATTTTCCATTTTCTGTGAAGCTGCTATCAGAATGTGTAATAAAATATATATAAGGTAATATTTGGGAGTACCAGATGCAAATGGAAGGATATAAACTTCCTTAAGTAATGTGTCATTGTGACTATAACACTTAAGAACTCTTTGAGGTCTCATCTGGTGGTCCTAATTAATACAAATTATGAAAAATAGCACGCTGTGGAATGGCAGGGATGGCTCAGTGTCGGAAGGGAAGGGGAAGGGGAAG
>NW_010313218.1:0-36114 GCF_000700745.2 Antrostomus carolinensis
GGGGGCTGCCCGGTCTCCGTGTTCCCCGGACCCAGAGAGCGGCTTTTGCCCCGAGCCGGTGCTTGGGGAGCATCACCGGGATCACCGGGCGCTCCCCTCCACCGCCAACGTGCTCCACTGCGCCGGGATGTTCGGGAATTCGGTCCTGGCAAAGGAGAGGCAGAAACTCCGGCCCCCACTTAGTCCCCGCCGCCCCCACTCAGTCCAGGACTCCTTTCGGAAGGGATGCGCTGGGTGAGCCCGTTCGCCAGGCTCCCAGACGCTGAAGTCAATAACTTCTTTGTCTCTCTCGTATCTGACGTTACAACGCGCCCCTCTGCGAAGTCCCTGGGTTTGCTGAGGTGACTTCAGTGCGGGAGCGGTGAGCGCAGGCACACAGCCCAGCTCTGCAGCTCGCCTGCCTGGCAGGAAGGAAACGGGGAGAGGTTTGCCCGGGAATCAAACGGGCTTTTAAAAGTCACCTTTATTTACTGCAGCGTTGTCCAAAGGGATCCCGAATCCCAGCTGGCTCTCACCAAAACTCGGCCTTGCTGAGCTCTCCCTGTCTAAATTGGCTTTCTCAGGGAAGAGGAGTTTTGGGCTGTAATCCTCCTGAAATGGCTCTAACTATGGAGCCACTAATCTGGTTTAGAAAATTTCCTTTTCTCCCCTAGGCTTAGTTTTGCATGAGCATTTTAAGCTCCTTTTAGAAAAGTTAATGTGGTGGAGAAATTAAATACCTATCTTATTTAGGAAGGTATTTGTTTAGGAGATAAGCTCAACCCTGACCCCTCTTCCTCCAAACAAAACACAAATACCTATTTTTTAGCTGGAAAATGTTAATTAATTTTCCAGAAAATGATTGCATTCTGCCCTCATCTTCCAAATACTCCAGTGGTTGCCATTGCTACATGCTAACTGGAATACAATCCACAGCTTCCCTAGCTCAGCAGCTCCAACATCTTTGGGTAACTTTCTCCTTTCTAGGGAACTTGAAAATAAATGAGTGTCCTTTGTTATTTTGTTGTGGTCTGTGTATGCTTTGTTCGACCCCACAAGGGATTTAAATGCTTTGTTGGGGCATTATGAAGAAAGGAGCTGCCTTCCTATTTGCTCCAGTTTTATTTTTACTATTGGTTTCTTTATTTTTTTTTTTATAAATCCAAGAGTTGAATTGAGGCGAGGCAAAACAATGGCAGTGGTTAGTAAGAATGGAAAAGTCAGTTTCTATGAACACATGGAATTGGTTGAGGAATAGATTTATTTATTTTTATTTCCCATGTCCCTGTTTTTATTTTTTAATGATAACTTTTTGTTTTCCTCCTCGAGGTGCTGCAAGGCAGTGGTGTGATTTTTGGCTTGAATGCAGTTTGTCACAGCTACTTGTTCTCTAGTCTGCTAGGCTATATATCTGCCCCTGCTTCTCCCACCAATATTATTCTTGATGTTTGTTGACTTTCTGTCTTGGATGAGAGTATCCTTAAAAAAATATCTGTGGTTTATTTATTTGCTTACTTAAAGCCAGAGTAGTTTTAATGGGAATGCCTATGAGAGATGAAGATTTCCCTAGTACAGAAATATTTATTTGGTAACCTTAGTTAACTGGAGTGTTCATTACACTTACTTTTGAGTCTAGTAGCAATAAACTTTCTGTAATTTTTAATGTTTTTGTAAATGGGTAATTACTGTGCTCTGATTTGGTAACTTTAAGAGGAATTTTACATCCCTACTTGTCATAATGACTAACTGAATACAGCAAGGAAAAAGTTGTAAAAATAGAGGGAAATAAATCTGCAAGCAGGGGAGCTGAGCCTCTGTTTCCCCCATTTCTTTCAGTATATATGAAATATATTTCAGCAGAGAAATATCACGGATACAAGCTCAAGCCTGAGTTTCTCGTGCTCTCCAGGAAGCATGTACATTGTTGGCTGAATCCTGGAGAAGTTAAACTACTTGTGTGTACCTGAATAAAATACAGAAAGCTCATAGTGTATTTGGCAGCCTGTAGTGTATTTTGTAGTGCTGAAGAATCAAACCATGTTTTCCACTTTAAGGTATGGATGCTAGAGAAAAGTCAGCGTTTTCCTACAAGAAAGGGGCAATAGCAGAACCATAGAAACAGGACGTGGCCACTGCAGGAATTCCTCTTCTCTCTGAGGCAGAAGGCTCCAAGTGGAGTGTGGGGTTTTGGAGGCATGGCTCACCCAAATCGCTGCCTTGTAACCTTCTCTCTAATCCCCAAATCACTGCTATTGTATCAGACCTTTGCATAAAGAAATCCCCAGGAAGGGCCAGTTCCCTGTAATCCTCAGAGCGAAGCAACAAGGTGATACTGGTCAGTGTTAACAGAACAAACTTACAGTTAATTTTCAGTTTGCTTGTGTATTATACTGTGCCTCCCACACAAAAACTGTTCATTTTTCACCATCTTCCAAGTGCCAGGGGCTGTGTTAAGATCCCTTTCTATCAGCTCCTGCAGCTACATTTTGGATTAATTTAAAAAAAAAAAGTACTATGTTGAAAGTAACAGTAACCCCCATATAAAAGAAAATGATGTGTTCGCAGAATTGGGGCTTTCTGCTGTTCCCAGGCACTGCTCACAAGTAAACGTGGTTTTTTCCCTAAGTAGAAATGTATCACTTAAACTGTATAAACTTAAAACATACAGTTTAAAGTACACATTTGCCCCAAAAGTACTAGTTTGATTTGCAGTGATTTAGTTAGGATTATCTTTTAAGTGTTAATTTGGTATTTCATTACAGCCTGGGTGTTTCAACCCAGACCTTAATTGACAAACCCCGACTGGATTCTATTTTATGTGCATCAGTGAACAGGAAAAATAGAGAGCAGCTGGGAGAGCATTGTCTGTCATTTGGTTTCCGGTTTGGACCTAAAATATGCATTCTCTTTATATTTTTCTTTAAGTGATAGTGGAATTCTTTGGTGAGAAAAGGGAAATGGGGAGCGTTTTGAGAAAATGTCATGTGAGATGCCAATGCCATTGTAATTGATTTGGGATTTTTTTTCATTCATTATTCAAACAGATTTTACTTTTGAGTATGTGCAAAGAGAAGCTCTCAGAGTTCCCCTTATCTTCAGAAATAAGGATGGACTGGGAATTAAGTAAGTTACAACCAAATCTTGATGATTAGTAAATGCTTTTATAAAATAACCATTATGCTTTCCACTTGTATGTGATACTTCTTTTGATGATCTCAAAATGTATTGCAATTAGTCAGGCTGTCAGCACGCTTGAGAAGAGGAATGGTTATTTTCTGCTTCTAAACAAGCAGATAATGACGTCTATAAAAGTTAAGTGCATACAGCGTGGTACTACACCATCAAAAGTAAGTCAGTGATGAAAGACAGGAGTAAAATTCAAAGATTTTGGCTTCCCATCCATGCTGTAATGACAGAACAACCTCCCTTCAATTTCTGACTTCTCGTTTTCTCCGTTACAGGTGGAATGTCTAATGATGCCTGTCATTCTCCATTATAATTGTATCTCTACAGAATGCTGTAGCTTTGTAAATATTTAATAATGTCTAGTTAAAATGTGGTATTATTAGAGCCTTTCTGAGTTTGCATTTTGTTAATACCCACTCATAAAGGATTTGTTATTTTACTAAGTGAATCGTGCAAGTTTCTTTGTAAAAGTGACAGTGTCTAAGAGAGAAATATTAAAATGATATATTTTATCAGCCACATAATCCATGTTTTAGATAAATGTTCCTTGATACTTTTTGAAATTAGGACTGTGTCACTGATTATATCTGAAAGACAGAAAATTCATTTTCTGAAAGCATAATTACTTTGCTCAGTTTCAGCTGGAACACCTCAAAGTTTAAGGAACTGAGGAGTCACAATTATTTAATTAAAAAGAATCAAGCCACCTCAATACAACTTAAGGAGAGAAAGAGAGGAAATACTGTTTGTGGTATTTGACAAGCTTATGTCCTTTCACTGAAAGAGCGAACAGGAGCTGCTGTGGTGTTTCTCATGATGTAGTAAAATAGTTTTATATGTTGAACTTTGAACAAGAAGCTTTTAATAGGTACTGGGTAGTAATTACAGTAATATTTGATTTGTTGTACCATTATGTTGTACTAGGATATTTTTTTCTTTGGTTGTTAAGCCAAGCTACTTCTCTACTTGGTCCTGGATGCACATTTTACTAAAAAAAAAAAAAGCAAATTTTAGTAAAAAAAAATGCAAACCCCGAGATACCATCTTTTTATTTGCTTGTACAAAGCCTTTCCTAGATTGTATCCTAATTTTCTGATGAAAATGTGCACATATTCTGTAATGTTTTAGAAGACAGGTAGAAAACCTAGCTACTAAGTGAGAAAGGCTAGTCAGTTCTACTGTTTCTGAACAGTTCTATGTTCCTACTTAGTGTCATAGAAAAATGACCTCATTTTTTGGTTGTATTATTTGAGAGAAGGTGTGGTCAGGTGGAAAGCATTGATCCTTAAAGTTCATGCAGAAGACAGGATACAAAAGCATCTGTTTGGATATTCCTGAAGTCTACAACTTTCCATACATGAAAACTGGAGAAGCAGAGAAAAGTCTTCCATGCTCTGAGCAAGCTGATCTAGTTGAAGATGGCCCTGCTTTCTGCAGGGGGGTTGGGTTAGGTGACATTTAAAGGTCCCTTCCAACCCAAATAATTCTATGATTCTCTGCTCGACTTGGCAGGGAGGTTCTTTTTGTTGGAGGTCCCTACTTTTTTGTTTAGTGTATTTCTTCAAGAGATGCTTCTCTTGGAGGAGTCATCTGAAGGACATATCTACTGTGGAAAATGATGGAAAATCATCCGAGACAACTGCTCTCCATATATGCATTGGTTTTAAACTGCCACTGCTAAAGGGCAAGTGATAAAAGCTTCAAGGATTTCTTCTGGATGAAGCCATCAGCTCTTTTCTTCAGGAAATGGAGATACTACTGCATCTCTGCAGAGATGCTGCCTGCATCTTGAGATTGGCTTGAGAAAACTTGTGGATCTGGAAGTGAGCAAAATATGCACCTTCTTGAGCACTTACCATCAGTTCAGCCAGATCTTCCTCCCATGCTTGAGGAAGTTCACAAATTCCTCACAGTAAAAGAAGAAAGCTGGGGAGATGCGTCAGCTCTTACTGTGCTAACAGTTCCTGTTTAGCTAGTGCTCCATCAGCGGAGAAGTGTGCGTTCATCCCAGAGACACAAACATTGCTGGGCTTCAGATCCTCAGCTGCAAATGGCAGGTCATTATCAGAGGTGGATAACGAGTACCACAGCCTGGGACTAGTGTGTTTCCTCTGGCCACTTGCAGCAGACTGTGCTGCAGATGTTGGACAGGAGCCTTCACAAAGACACCTTGTTTCTTGGTGTCTGTAACCACAAGTTGTAATATCTTTTTCTTCTTAGTAGCTCGTTATTCAGGATTGTGTAATGAGGCAATTTAACCTTAGATGTTTTAGCACTCAAATCTCACTCAGCTCACACATCATCATTGGCTTCCCTATTGTTCCTGTGCCTGAAATCTGGAGAGCTGCCACCTGGCACTCCCCTCCACTTTGGGTTAGCTGTGTGCTTTCACTGGAGCCTCCTGGTGTGATACTGCCTTTGGAGAATGGTCTTTGGTCTTTCTTGATCCAGGGGTTCAGAGACTCCTCAAGATACTCTGTTTTTTTGTGTCATGTGTGTTGGCTTGTATTTTTTCAAGACATGTTGTTTTTAGATGCATTCGCAGGCAGCCTGCCCATTCCTCTTCCTTCCTGGAAGCCACGAGTAATGTTTGTTAAGACCTTGAAGAAGGGAAGGCTTTGGCCACGTACCTGCCCTTTCTGCGGTTACACGCCGTGTGTGCAGACAGGCCAGGTTACAGATGTACTTCTGTGTTGCTGAGGCAAAATAATAATTAAAAAAAAAGACCTGGCCTCAAAAGCTGATGTGTGAGCACACGTATGCAGCGTGAATCCACAGAGAGATGCCCAGGCCTCAAAGACAACCATTGAAAATCAGGTCCCTTTCTTTGTGAGCATTATCAAAGCAGTCAAATAAACAGCAGTTTGGAACACGCATTGGAAGTGAAGAAGTAGCAGGACTTGATGATCTTAAAGGTCTTTTCCGACCAAAACAATTCTATGATTCTGTAATTCTGTGCCCTCGCTCTCAGTTGGAGTTCTGCAGCTCTGGATAATGCATCTTTTGAATTCTGAACTGGATTGCAAAGAGGTGGAAGAGGAGTAAATGCTAATGCACAGCAAGAGTTTTGGAGTCACTTACCCGACTGTCACACGCTAATGCTTTGGATGGCAAAGGAGAAATACATGTTTCAGTTTGCTGGGATGGACTTAAAATAGTCTCAGCAGCCAGGCTTGACTGGCCAGCTTTTCAGTTCCCTACCGACTGCTGGTATCATCCTAATGCTACTCTGACATCTCTCCTCCTTTCTAGAGCTATTTCCCTTTCTGTCTTTTGTGAACCATCCACACATCATGTGCAATTTCTTCCTCTTGCTGGAATTCACTGTCAGAGAAGAGAGTAAAAATACTGAAGCTTTTTTTTTTTTTCTTTTTTCTTTTGAGGATGATATTTTTGATGCATTAGTAAGCTGGCAAAAGTAAGAGCAAATTTTATCTGATACACGAGCTTTGGATGGTTTTCCTGCATGGAATCAGTTGAATTATCCATTTCACAGTTAGTTGGGTGAATTGTTTTTATATTTCCATTCTCTGCTGAATCATTGAATACTGACTGCTCTGGGGGATTAAAATACTGGAATTTGTAGATCAGTAATCTCTTATAGGGCATTCAACAGTCTAATATTTTTTATTTAAATAAGCATGACTTTATTACTTTGAAATGATGTTTTAAAGGAATTTCATACACTTGGGCATAAGTGTCACTAGAGTGAGAGGAAGTTGGAAACACGATATATGTATTTTAAATGACAGAATTGAAATGCATGAGCAAACTTTCCTATTTGTCACTCTGCAGGATACCATGATTTAATTTTATTTACATTTCCACTTCTTACACGTATTTATCAAAAGTAGGTGGCACGCAATATATGAGTTCTGTGGATGTGTAGATAGATAAACACTGTGTGCATCGTATTCCAGCAAGATCAACATCATATTGACATCTGCCTAACAGATCTGAAACGTTGAGAACCTTTGGTCTCTTCATCCTGACATTTACTGCTTGAAATAATGACTGTCATAGTCTGCTGTCTTCCATCTCTAAAGCAAGACTGGCCAGTTGCCTTTGGATCCAAGTCATTGCTGATGAAACTCAGGAACCTTACGTTCCACTTCAGGCTCTGGAGGAAATGATGCTCTACTGGGTCTTTTCTATCACTACCTTGTCCAGAGGAAGCTGTGTGTATCATGATACGGTAGATTAGGTGATCTGCTTATATGTGGGGTGTCTTTTGAGATACAGAGGTCTAGAAAATACATGATATAAGATGATGTTTAGACTTCTGACATTCTGAATAGCTGATGATCTGTGTTTCCACTTCTGTTTGCTGTTAAGCACTCAACTTGCATGTCTGTGCCTGGCAGATGTACAAAGCGTAGTTGAACAGTGTGGATACTGTGCTTGGAGGTACTCTGAAATGGCAAAGAATGAGATGAATGAGGAAAAATTCTTATAATGAAACTTTGAATATTGTTTTCTGGTATCTTTCTGACCATCGTGAGCTGTTACTTGCATGGCTAGAAGCAGCAGGGTCACCTGTGATCTCTTAGAAGAGAAGCTGTTTTTCTTGGAGGACTGTTTGGCTGTTTCAAGGACTTTAATTTGGAGAGAGAATGTGGTTTGGAGAGATGTTGTCTCTTTTATCTGAACAGCGGTCATCTTGCATTGTATTGTGGTTAATCAGATATGCAGGCTGGCCAGAGCTCCTCCTCATGAGGGCTTACATAGGAGACTTCTCTAGCAAATCTTTAAACATTTACTAAAATCCAAGTTTGCACCAGCGCACACTGAAGTGTTTGCATTTATTTTCTGTTTCAGGCAGGCAATGTGATTTGTGTAGGACTGAATGCTGAGGATCTCAAATGTAGTCAGTCATATTTTGGTGTTAAGTCACTCTGCTATATTATTTTCCACCTATTTTTAATGATATATATGAACTCTTTGGAAGCATTCATAGTATTTTTACACAAGATGCATTTGCTTGAAAATTGCATAACAGTGAGGGGAAAAAAAATATCTCTGCTCAGTTCTTGTGTTGTTGGTATTCTGGATTTATATGCAGGAAAACAATTGAACCAACAATGATTATTTTAGGACTGGTGACATTCAAGAAAACAATTTAATTTTTTTTTGGCCATCATAGCAAACCAGCCCTAATTGTAGAAGAGTAAGAGTGCCAGTTACGCTGGGTGGGGCTGCAGATGAAGTGCAGTCATTTATGGTCTCAGCAGCTAGCAGAGTGGATTTGAATTAAAGCTGGTCCTCCCAAGACAACCCAACTACAAAATGGGTTCTTGTACTTGAAACCTGCTGTGTTCAAGCCTGAAGTTCTTCCCTTGGTGTCCTCATTCTCTAATGTATCCCGAGATCGCAGAGAAAAAAACAAGGATATGCCTGGTGTGCTCTCCAAAGAGCTGCATGCAATTTTCTTGTTAGGGAGGATTGTATTCTTCCAGTTTGAGTGATGCTTATTGTGGGCTGTTGCTGGAGGTCTCAGAAAGGCTAACATCACTTGTATACATCTGGGTTATAGGGTTGTCACCTATCTTGGTTGTTGATTTTTATTTTGATTTATACAAATGTGAAGAAGATTGCCTATCTAATTGTTCTACCTGTCTGACATAAAATACAGGCAAGCTGTGGCATTTGAAGATAAGCCTGGTGTGTTCTTGTTGCCCACAAATAGTTCCTCCTTCCCTTACTTCTGACTTTCTAGTGCTTCAAAAAAAAAAAAAGATGAGCTTGGAATGAACCCTGAAGGTCACTGTAGATTCAGGCTGTTTCATTCTGGCGAGGGAGTGAATTCCAAAGCTGTGGGGCCCTCGCAGCTAAATGCAAAGATGTGAGGGTTGGCGGGGACCTAACAAAAGATACTGTCCAGCCTCCACATCCCACCAGAGGAAGGTGATAAGGGTAAAAGAAAGTGGACAAGCACAATTTGGCAATTAGTTCTCAAGATACACACGTGACAGTAAACACATTTTTTAACTTTACCTTTTAGTGTTTTCTTAATAGTAAAAACTAGTGCTCTGAAAGTTTCCCTGTAGGCTGGATCCTTCCTATTTCTAACTGAGTTATGTCCAAAGTGCTTTATGACCAGCAGCAAGTTGTTTCTCCTCCACCCAAGGCAGTACAAGAGGGACTGAGCACCTAGTGGGCAGTTCCCACAGGGCTGTTTTTCATTACAATTCCTGAGCCAGTTTCTGTGCGATGTGAAGTGTGAAATCCTGTCATTAAGGTGAAGTCATCAGCTTTAAAACCCCACTACTGTTTTTTTTTCCTTTTTCCATCCAGTCTATATGTTGCAGAATTTTATTCTCTACCTGACACATAAAACTCACACACTTGATGTACGAGGCTATTGTCTAATTACATTAAAGCCTAAAACATTGCCTGTGTTAGAAGTGAGCTTATAAATTAATCAACATTGGTGAACCAATTATGCTACCATTTAATTTAGCTCTGAATTAGCCCAAATTGGATTGAACTACAATTTCCCTACCCACCAAATACAGCCGGGTTTTCTTCTGCCAGACAAGGAGTCTTGGAATAGTCATGAAAATGAAGGGGCTTTAATTCATTATTTTTGCTATTTTTATTTCCAAGCAGTGGATCCAGCTGCTGCTGATGTGACTCTGTACACAGGGGTTTACTGCTCTGTGCCTCGGTTTGTATCCACTGGCCAATGTGATAACGTTCACCTCGGGGAATATACGGGAGGCACCACCAGTTGCAAACCACTGCGAGTTGTTAAGCAGGAACAAGCTATAAGGGTTTAGGGTTTTATTGAAATCACCCCCAGCCCCTTCGCTTCCCTCCCACTCCTGTGCTGCTAGAGAGTGTTGAGAAGACACCTCTTCTCCTCCTTCATTATGAGTAGAGAAACTTTTGTACACTTGCCAATGCAAAGATGTTCTGTATGTCATTAAAACTTGCACTGTCCACACTTCAGAGAGGCCTTGCTCGATTCCACCTACTGCATTACGGACAAAGAGCACTATACATTTATTTCTCTTTTATTATGGTAACGAAAGTGTACCCCTACTTATCTTGACAGTATTTAACATTGCTTTCTTTGCTAATTATAGAATGCCTGACCCGGATTTCACCGTCAGAGATGTGAAGCTATTAGTGGGTAAGTTATTTTGAATGCACTGGATTAACTCTATACAGAACAGAATTGCTTTGAAATACTTGTCCAGTTGTGTTTGTAGACATTTGTGGTAACTCTCAGAATCTGGGAGAAGGCATAGAGAAGCACTTTGTGAATTAAAAAGGCTGGGAGAACCCTAATTAGTAGTTGTGCTGACCAGACTCTGATCTCATGCTGGATAATTGGCCATTTGAAAGAGAGTGAATGCTTTTGCTCTTAACAGGTGTCCTACATACACTTTTGTGATCTTGGAAAGCGGCAGCTCTATTGATCGGGTTCCTATTTGGTTTTATCTGTTGTAGAGCATCTGTTTGTAAAAGGTAGGATTGGAGCCATATCACCTTTTGCTTGTGCTCTCCCCACAGGCTTTATCAGTGTCAGGCCAGGTCAGTGCTTTGAGGAGAGGTTGCTATGAGAGACTGAGCACAAAGCTTTGCAAACTGCCTGTCTTTTTGATAAGACACAAACCAGAGAAGTGGTGACTGTAATCTGCAAATATTTCCTAGCAGTTTTTGCAAAAGAAATGTTTTTAACTTTAAGAAAAGCTACATTTTTGAGCAGGGGATTATACTGTGTGATTCTTTGAAATCTGCTTTTACTGAAGACAGATGTGTTATTTATCATTTATCTGAAATTGTTACTGAACAGTGATGCTGCACTCTGTGAAGTTGTCACTGTGAAGCTAGCTGAGCTTTGGATGTGCTAGCTGCAGTCCTTCATGGAGACGTTTCACTGCATTCTTGCTATCTAGGATTTATTTTTATTTACCTGTGTTGTGGTAGGGGTTAATCTTTTAAATTAGACAAATTGCTGCATTCTGAAAGAAGAATTTTGGAAAATTACTCTTGTGTTTAATAATCAATAGGAATAACAAGTCTGGAAAAGATGTAGTTAAGAAAAACAAAGGGAGAGGAACTTGTGCCTCATTTCTGTTCAGCTGGGGTTATCTGTGAAAGAGAGGTTATCTCTGATAACCTTCCTGCACAAACAAAACTTGGCAATGTTGCTTAATTTATGACCATTTTTAAGTTCTAAAAAAAAAAGCCCCAAACCACTTTGGCAGAAAATGTTAGAGGAGTGGTGTGGGAAGTGCTGTTTGGTAGCATTTCTGTTGGTCAATCTGCAGTTAAATGAGGAAATAATATGAGGGTATTTGGAAGTCCTAGATTTGATGGATTTCCTAAATACCTGCATGTGCACATTTGTAGGTATGGAATAACTTGCCATGGAGAGGCCTTGTGCCTTGTAACTATCTGGACTCTAGTTGCAATTTTCTGTGAATTTGTTCCATAGCTGATAAACTGCCATTTCTGTTTCTGAAAGTGCTGAAGCTGAGGGTCTGACTTTGAGATGTTTTGGAACAGCGTAGTGTTGCATAACAACATTGTTTTTCCTGTATAACAGTCAAAGTGTGGGAGTTGCATTTCCTCAAGATTGATGTCCCTTGAAGTATTAAGGGGGTGGAGATTCCTGTGTACATGGCCAGCAAAGCAGGAGGATATTTATAAATAAAATCAGGTTTTATGAAACAATGGAGCAGAAATAACAATCGTAATTAACTTTGAGATTAACTTTAATGTACAAGTGTGGCATTTCTCACAGCTGGTTCAGCAATCCATGTGTATTCTCTGGGCCAGATACGGCACGTCGTGGGCCTTTTTTCATTGTGTTTGGACAAACTCCCTTTGGAGTCATTGTACTGAGCCTGCAATTTGGTCAAGAACATTGTCACCTGCTGTCTTTTTTTAATACAGTTGATGACTTTTGGCGTCGCAGGTGGAAACTTTGATTCAAAACATCTAAAATATTTGGGAAATGGACTGTAAGTTACACCTGAAACATGACTGTTCTTATGGCAAATCGTTTCTGTCACTGTGGAATTTGTGCTGTGCCACATGGACACTGAGAGCACATGGGGCCAATTCCTGTCTCCATGACAGACTTCTAAATTATCTACTAATGACTTCAGGAAACATTGGTGAGCAATTTTCCTATTGCATATCATTGCTGATCATTTTTTCTAGGTTTAGGTTAATATATATGTTACACTCACAATCTAATGTTCAAATAAAGCAAACAAGTCATTTTATTAATATCTCCTGTGATTGTCCCTGCATTTTTTTAGCAGACTCCTCAGGTCTTGCCTGAACCTCCAGGTATCTGCGTTTCTGAAGCGCAGTGTTCTCAACACTTACTCAATGCCGTGCTGCACCTGGGAGGGGAATGATGTTTTGTGAATGTGAGATGGAATGATCATAACTCTCTGCATCTGAATGTGTGTGGGAGTCCACAGAGGGAGAACATAACTTGAAAAATGTTGTGTTCCCTGTAAACTTGTTGGTTTTTTAAGTGCTCGTCGTTGTAGTACGCTGGTGCTATTTCAGCCTATCATTTGTTCTCTTTTCTTCTTCAAATTAGGGGAAACACATTTGTTATAGAACATTTTAAGGAGATTGGGCTGGGTTTTTCCAAAGCATATAAATTCCATACAAAGTTACTGAGCCTTTGGTCCCAAATTATTCTGAGATCTTACTTTCTATCTCTAATGTGATTTTTCTATCACCTCCATATTTGGGTACCTGTAAATCACAAGGTAATAATGACAATTGTTAGCCTAACTTTTTAAACTTCCCTTTGAAAACTCTAGTCTGTGACAATAATAAGGAGAAAAAAAAGGGTGGGTTTTTTTATTGTTGTTTGTGGCTACTTGGGCTTTAGGTGTTTATTTTTTTTAAATGTTTCGCTGAACTTCCAAAGAAACATTGCCATTGCTTGTTGGATTATTTTGTTTTCATTGTCCAAAAGATGCAGATAGCAGCTGTAATTTACTACTGTTTATGACCTGCACATTAATGTGCATGAATGTGCACCTGTGTGTGATGTCTGTGGATGAAACACCTTCCCACTGTAGCTTTACTGTCAAGAACAAAGACTTTAAACTGCATGGTTGGAATCATGGTTATAACTAGATTCCTACCTCTGTATGAAAGATATCCTGGATATTCTTAAAATGTGAGACAGTGGATTGATTTCAGCAGTTGGAATTTGTCTGGTCTCTGAAATGGCTGTGAGTCAGGAGTACAAGTGGGGAAGAGGAGAGGAATTACTGGGCTGTTTAGGAACTTGAGACCAGTCTTGAAAGAAAAACTTTGGTTTAATGTAATAACTATTAAGCTTTGCAATTTCATTGTCTAAGGTAGATTTGATTGGTAATCTGCACTAAAAGTTTGGGGAGTGTTATTTCTGCAGGCTTCTTATTTTTCACTCTTGGCTGCCATGCTGGTGTATTGGTGGTGTTAGTATATGCGTGTGGACTACTTAAAAAACACGTGCAGTGGCTAGTAAGTATTGGGGCTTGGGCTTATTCCAAAACTTTTGGCACACGTGTGATTGTTGTCTTTAGATTTGCATAATATCTTGGTTTATGTCCTTTTTTCTTTCTTTCTTTTTCATGTTCTTCTACTCCCTTGTTTTCAGGGCTCCCAGAAGTTCAGAGAACTTATCCCCATTGTCCATTTCTTCTTCTCTGCAGTTAACTACTCAGTCTTCCAGCCAGTAATTTGTGTATCTCAAGGATACTCCCAGACATTGTTCTTTTTCCCTGGCTACTGGTCATGTAAATTTAAATCACAAAGCTCTCTAGAAACTCTGTAGAAGTGTATTCATATTAAAAAAAAAAAAAGGCACAGTAGCTATTACTATTGTTTTCCTCAAACTGTGTGATTCTGAGTGACTTGTTGCTCCTCATGCCCAGAAGAGGCAGCTACACAGAATAATGGATGTTTTCCAGGCCTCTTGTGTTTTCTTCTTCCACCAACAGTCCTGCTGGGCCACAGCATGGAGAGGTGTCTGTCACAGATGGGCAGGAAAGAAAAAGTGTCTTTTCCCAGATCTATCTGCTTGAATCTCCAAACACACATACCTGTGTGAATGCTTTATGCAGAAGAAATGAAGTACATGCCAAGATTAGCCTCAGCTTGAGCAAGGAGAAAGGTAACTGCCTTGCTCTGGAAGCTGTTGGGAAGCTGGGGCTTCTGTGGTAGCCATTGACCATCTCTAGCCATTGCTACTGCAGAACTCAAGGACCAAATGCAATCATTTGCTTTAGTCAGAAAGCCAAAGCATTCCATTTTTTTTTTCAGTTGTTTGATTTTTGTCTTTGTATGATGTCTGTGAAGAATAATATTATCTGGAGAAGGGACCACTGAGTAGTTTTGGAAACTATGAACTGCATAAAGGAGAGGAAGAAAGAGGAAGCATAGATGAATGGATGCATCAATCCAAGCTCTTTGCTCTTGCTTTGATGACTTTTTTTTTTCTTTCTTAGTGGTTTCCTTGGGTCAGCACTGATTGAGTTTAAAAGAGTATCTGCTTTTCTGTGGCATCTGCAGTGTCTTGCCCTTTGACTTGTAATTGATGTCTGCACTGCTTTTGTCTTCCTGGGTTGTCACAGTGTGCCCAGGAGCTCCTTGGGTGGGTGTGGAGTCCCTGCACAAGCATGGTGTCCATATCTACCCAGTAACTGCTACTCTGGGTGGATTTGCTTTTATTTTTAGCTGACCTCTCTTCATTCTGCATGCCACAGGCTGGTGGTCTGTCACCACTGAATCCCAGCTTTTACACTCACACCTCAATAAACCGCTACACAAACCAGAGTGGTGCTGCTGGGTCTGTACTGGGCATCACCTCCTCTCTCCAGGGGCGGGTGTAGCTTTGTGTGCCAGGGTGTGTGTTATACACCCCCAAAGTCCAGCTTGCAGTCCCTGCTCATGGCAAAAGGGGTGATTTCAAAACATGCTGAGGATTGTCAGAAAGAAAAGAGACTTTCAGTTATTGTGATCCCTGGGTTGAAGAGGTTAAAGTTGTGACCACAGCGGTCACTTCTGTAGGATCAGCAGCATTGTTGTATGGAATTCACCATGCCTAGCCAGGCATTGTATCAGTGGGAACAGTGGAAGTACAGGACTCATACTATTCAAGGGGTGGTCTAACAACTGACATAAACTCACTGATTGATTTTATTTAACTAACTTGGTAAGAGTTTATTTATAGAATTAAAAAAATAAGCGTAGGAGCAGTGAAGAATGTATCAGCAGTCACATATTTTGTTTTGAAAATCCGATGCCATAGACTGGACCATAATGCTTACGTGGACAGAAAATGTTTGGTTCCCTTTATTTAGTTGCTGTGTTGTCTTCACAAACAGTGTTGGAAATCTTTGGTGTTTTCATCTTGTATAAAGAATCTAAGTAAAGCTGAAAGCAGCAAAGCCTTTAATTGTGATAAAATTTCTGCACTGAGATATGTCAGTAAAAAGCAAACATGACAAAGCTCCAAAAACTGTTGCAGAGAGCAGTCTTCATCTGGCCCAAGGAGATGGTGCACAAGATGAGACCTAATAGATCATTTCAATATTAGATTTCTGTGATTCTGTTAAATCTTTACAGACCTGGTGGCAGGCTTTGATCTCCAAGACAAAGGGTGAGAGGAGAACCAAGGCTCTACGTATCCTGTTGCTTTCTTTGCTGGGAGTAGCTGAAGAGTTACCTGATTATTGCTGCGTTTTGCCTTCTCATTAGAAACACCAAAAGAACAGGAGCCGAGCCAAAAAGTTCAGCTGCAAATTGAGTGTTTAAAGAAATAAGTGTGAAGGTCTCTGCCTCAACTATGAGTTTATAATCATGGTGTCAGTGGAGAAAAAGAGTAGAATGACATTATTAAAACCCAGATGTTTGCAAGGGAAGAGTCCTATAAATAGGGGGGTTTGGCCCTGCAAGTGCAGGCCAGCCTTCCCTTGTGCTGCTGCCACGTACCGGCGCTGGAGGAGATAGTGACATCACATCTGCTCATGCTTTATTCACTCAGTTGGTAAGATAAGGACATCATTGCTCACTGAAGTGAGCAACTGAGCTTTCTTTAACATCAGTGAAAGAAATTAGACCTGGTGAGGAGTATTTCACTGGCTGTTAAGGTTTTTTTCCACAGGGGAGAGACTTCAGCAAGTTTTCTGAAGTTTGGCAATGCCACATTTTGCTCATTGTAGGAGTAACTGCAATTCCACAGTGTAATGGTGCCCAGGAAATAGCGTGGCCTTCTGTTCACAGGTGGGAACTGAGCTGAAAGGTGAAATGATCTGCTCAGGATCATGGAGTGCTTCCATGCAGTGCTGGAAACAGCATTTGGGGAGTCTCAGTTTGGAGTTTTCCTGTAACTGATGTACTGAAGGTGCTGAGCCATGGTCTGTTCTGCGCAGGGGGCTGAGACGGGGCAGAACAAATTCCCTTACTAGTTAATGTAAGCAGGCTGATTTAAATAATTTAAATTCAGTTGGGACAGACAGGTTTACTGCCTGTTGAGCGTATGTAACAGCCATAAGCTCTATGAGGCTCTGTGTCTCTCATCTACCTTAAATACATACATTCTGTTAAATACATGTGCTGCTGCAGTCCCAGGAACTCCAGCTAAAATGAGAATATACATACCAGGTACTTCACAGAAAGACATGAACCTCCCTAATTCATACTTCTGGAAGTAGGTGATAGTGAAAGGGGAATGGAAAGAGATGCAGACAGTGTAAGTAATGATTATTCTGGGTTTCTAAAATGTGATTTTTATATATATTAAAAACTGTATGCACATTTATAGATGAATACATACGGATATGTATAAATTTCATTCAGTGCTCAATGAAGAATCATAAGCAGTGTCTCCACAGAAGAGAAAATTGTGGTGGTGGCGATTGCAGATCGAGTTGGTAAGGCAGGAGGGAGGGCAGGGACCATGAAAAACATTTCTTTTGCATTAACATACATTTCTTCTGGCATGTTAGCACAAGAGTTCCCAAGTTGGCTGTGCAAATGTGTTCAGCTTTTTGTTAGGAGCTACTCAGAAAAGCTGAAAGCAAACCAGATAATGATCTCTGAGTAAAATCACTTCCTAGTGATTTTTTGGTTCATCCCTCCTGCGTGTTTGCTCCCCCTCTCAAATTGATCTGTTCTGAAAATCGTATCATGGTTGAATTCACATCGAACTACAAAGCAAGTCGAGAGGCTCGTAGTGTGGTCTGCAGGCAAGTAAGGGAAATTTTGTCTTAATGTACAGTTCTCCATCCTGTGAAAGAAAATGAGCCGTGCAGATACAAAAGAAGGACAAAGCAGGCACACACTGCAGTTCAGAAAACTTTCCATCATTTCTGCTGAATAGGGACCCAGTGTTGCTTTTTCTATAGAGCAACGCTCCATTTGTTTCAAGGAAGTTGTGAAATTGGAGACGGAGCGGAGTTAGGAGGGAGGCTCATTAGAGAAACTTGGTTGTAAGGAGTGCTTCCCAAAATTAAACAGGCTCTTCAAAGGAAGTGCAAAAGTCTGCCCTCAGACTTGCATCTAAGTCTTGATTAAGATGTATGGTTCTCCTCCTGTGCTCGGCTTTCTCCTGTGAATGGGAGTTCCATGTTTGGAAGGACAGAAGAGCTGAGTCAGGAGTCGTTAGCTGCTCTGTCTTCAGGAGTCTTGTGTGGAGGGATAAGGGGGAAGCAGTGAGGTTTTTGCTCTGTTCCTAGTGTCCAAATAATGCATTTTTTTAAATGCAGTGGACCCGGCTCTTCTAGAGGAGAGAAGTCAACACTGATCTTAGGAGAGCAGAGGTACTTGTATGAGATATTTCCATTCATTGTTAAGATTTCTCCTCTTGTTGCTCATGGGTTTTGTGCCCCACAGTGTGATCCATGCCTGACTTGCTCTCTGGGTTCTGCTCTTTTTCTTTTCACATAAGCAGGAAACTGACATGAAAATTGACATTAAACCAAAATGGAGTTGATGGAAGAATCCTCATTGTTCTCCTGGTTTGGAAGGCCTATGTCTGTGTAATTTTATAAAAAACAACTTGTGAACGTGTTGTCCAGCCTGGGAGGATTCAGATTGAGGGTTCCCCAGTCTCTGAATCCTGCAAGTCACACCCTAAATTCATCAAGGGACTCAGATCCATAAGAGACAGCACATCTCTCCTATAGCTGAGAGGAGCTGGGTGGTTCAAGAGCACTTTGGAGACAGGAGATAAGGATGGCTCCTTGCAGGATGAGGCTGAGCTTGGATGTTCCTCAGAAGTGACTGTAAAATAATTGCATAGCAGTGTTATTCCTATTGATCTGAGGATCCAAAACCAAAGCCTGTGCTTTAAGGGAGCTGAGTTATATAGCTGGCAACAAACTTTTTCAAGAGGAAAAATGGAAAATGAGAAAGCAGTGTACGTCAAGGCCAGTGATTTGTCTCCCATGTTGTAAGGCTATTTGCAGTATTACAGCACCATGTGTTTGAGATCCAGTCTTTATAAAAACAAACAGTTCCTCCATCGTATTGTTTTGTGGCCAAAACTTGTTTTAAAATCTCCCACTATTTTTTTAGAAATGCTTTGGTTTTAAAACCAAGTTCTAAATGTCCTCACAGTCATGCTGTTGGGACTGTCAACGTGCTTCATGCTCTGAAGCTTCTCTGTAATTGGGAAATCTGCTAAGTCAGACTTCAACTAGAATTGCCAAATAAATATTGCCACTGAAACTGATAACTTCCAAGTGCCTCAGAGCTAGGATGGAATCAGACCAGTGGTCTATCAACAGAGGGGTTTGTAAGTACTGTTGGTGTGAGCTGGCCAGACTTTAGCTGTTGCATTTCTTTTTAAATGTGAGAATTACAAAGAGGAAATACCTGGACAATAAAAAAACAAAACAAAACAAAAAACCAAACAACAAACAACTCTGTTTTATTTAAGAGAGTAATTCCAATTCTTTCTATCAGGTTTCTCTTCCACATACAGCACTGAAGACTTCCTGGCTCATCATTTTGTCTTTTTTTTCTTTCTTTTCCCTTGAGCGACCTCTCCTGTTTTCTTTGTATCCCTCTTTCTTTGATGAGGCTCCTGTACTGTACAGAACTCTTTTTACTCCCTAATTGAATAGTAGCTTGTGAGGAAGTACAGATAAATCCTTCCAGACTGGAGTAAGTGCTGTTAGGATACTCTTACCACCCATGAACCAATAGTGAGAGAGAGATCAACATACTTAGCTGTAAGCAGGACCAGTAGGACTTGACAGGTGGGTTTTTGTTTGTTTATTATGGGATCTGTGAGTTCTTTGTGGGACACCAGCAGTCCTGTGTGCTGATCAGACAACATAATGTGATTTCTAAGCTGTTGCCCTCTCTGCTCCTTGTTTGCTCAGGCCAAGGAGGAATTAGAAAGTTGTGGAGCTGCACTGTGTTCTCTCCTGGGCAGAATTAAAATTAGAAACTAGACTTCAGAGTTTCTGAATGGATTTTTTCCAAGTGAAGGTTACATTAGTGATTTTCCTGCAGTCTGAGGCCTCTACCTAATTTGTTGAAGATTGAAGCAGTTTGTAGCAGCTCTGAAGCAACCCTTTGGGACTTTGGCATCCAGCGATATTGAGGTGGAGCAGAGCACGTATGAAGTGGAAATCTCTCTCTATTAAAGTGCCGCATTGCAGACTTTGCGAGGACGTTGCTTCATTTCACACACACTGGTTTTGTGCCTCTTCAATAGGTTATTGTTTAAGAAGAAAAGCTCCAGTCTGTCATATCAGGAGGGGACGTTGGGGCTGTGGTTCGGTGTCACTGTATGATTTCCCACAGCAGCTGCCAGCGCTGGTGCTGGATGCACATCCCTTACCCTGATGTTTGTGGAGCAGGCAGGGAGCTGACCCCACTTAAAAAAATTATTTAAGCCTCATCAGTTTCTTGAGTATTGGTGAACAGTTTGTATAATGAAACCAGGACCTAGGGCAGCCAGAGGTTAAAACTTACCCAGTGTTCCTGATGGACTGGAAATAGAAACTTGTCCCTCTAATTCCAGTGCTGTGCTCTGGTGCCAGACCATCTTTTTGTCATCTAAACTGGCATCTTTTTTTTGCTATTGCTGCCTGTTGTGTGCCCTGGTGTGGTGTCTCTGTTCCCTGTGCTACCTGTTGCATTTAACAACCTGCTTTTTTGCCATACCAATGAAACAAGTCTAAATTGGTGTCCTGTTCATTCTCTTCCTTCTCTCCCCACTTCTGGCATCACTCTCCTGTCCCCTTGCCGTGTGCTGGCACGGGCTTTGCTCTTTCTTGCAGTAAGGTGGTTCAGAAAGTTGAATTGGTGGAAAACTCCCATTGTCTTCCTCCCTTGCAGAGAGGAGGGGGAATATGTATATATATTTTTTTAATTCTTATTTTTTAATACTGGTTTGTCTCTCAGCACTGACTGTTGCTGGGCTAAAACATGAAGGATGTTGCCTTCTGTCTCTGGCATGAGTTTCCACTGTGCATCAGAAGAGTGCCTGCTGAGCGAGCCTGGATCCAGGGTTAGGGCTTCTGTGCAATGAAATAAATAAAAAGAAGGTATTTGATGCTCTCTCTTTATGCCTTTTTTTTTTTTCTCTCTTAGAAATAAAAATGAAATATTATAACACACGTTTGCCTATGTTTAGCATGTCCGCTGACTTGCCATTTTGGAAGTAAAACCATTTCTATTTTTGGAGCTGAGCTTCCTGTTTGAACTCTCTTTAAGTTTGTCCTTTGCCTAACACAGTCAACTCTTTAAAAAAAATCTTAGTTAAACTAAGTTTAACTTAGTTTTGCTAAAACCAGTCATGTTCATGTCTGGATATAAACAGCAGTAAATGAGCTTTGAATGAACGTTATAGTAAAAATTCAGCCTCTCAAAAGAATGTATTTCCCTGCTGTCAAAACAAGAAAGTGAAATTGAACTGATGTGTTGATGTGGTTTCAGTCATCTCAAAGCCTCTGTCTACAAGTGGATTTAAAAATGAGTTGTCCACGTGGGAAAATTAACCAGAACAGCTATTTTAGAGTAACTCCCTGTAGTCCCATGAGAGAAGGTCAGGGCTGGCTGCACAGCCAGGACAGGGGAGATGAGACTAGGAGGAGCAAAGAGCTTTGAATCATCTCAGCCATCTCCCAAACCTCTCCATGATGGAGAGACGTGCTCTGTCATTCCGAGATGGATGCTGGTGGCAGGCTGGGCGTTGTCACGTGTTGCCAGATGCTCGGGGCGCAGCCATGCTCTTCTTCCTACCATTGATATCACTGGTGGAGCATGTCACAAGAACACATAGCTTGGAATTTACATTGTAAATAAGGCCATAAACCCCTAAATTGTCCTTTCCTTGTTGGGGTGTGGTTCTGTGTCAGAGGCAGCTTTCCTAAAAATAACAGGAGACGAGATTGGATTGATCCAATCAATGATCCTTTGTACTTGTCTTTCGGAAAGTAAGGAACTCCTATTGCCAGGTGAACATGTCACTTAAAGAAATAATTTAATTTCTGCATGATTCTTAGTATACAAAGATGCTCTTGATAGTGTAGAATACAATGATACTATAAAATGCTATTAACGTGAATTTATTTAAATTTGATAACAATTTTCCTATATTTTATTTTTTTACTGTTGAATATGTTCTATGTTGAGACATTTTAGGAAATGATCAATAGTCTTCAAATAGATTTGACAGAGAAATAAAACAAGATTTTCAACAAAGTTATATACCTTCCCACTTCCCTTAGAACTTGTATTATTTTCCTTTCTGTCATTGTTCTTTGTGTGCTAGCTCTGTCTTTTCAGCTACCTGGAGTATGCTTATACTATAGGTACATATAGTATACTATAGGTACATATTTTTATACTATAGGTACATATTTTCATGCAGTATTTGCATACTGTATAAAAATTAAAAGCAAAATGTTTCTTTGTATATGGATTTTTTTTTTTCCCCATGTGGTGTTCATTGGCTGAAGTTTCAAAGAATCACTGAAAATTCCACTTTGTGTTTTGGGCAGATGTAAGGATACTGATTGATTTTATACAATGCCACTAAAACACACAGTTTGCCCTGAGCCTCTGTCTTTAGTCCAGCCCTGTACCATTAAGGCTGAAGTCTTTTTGCTGGCTTAAGCTCTTCCTGTGGCCACGCTCTAAATACCTTTTGTTGCATGAAAATTACTAATAACGTGAGTTATTGCAATTTGGTGGTTCTACACCAAATGATAAAGCTGCAGACACAGGGGAAGGAGGCGGAAGGTACATCTCAGGTACTCGTAGCTTTACCTCTCCGTGAGAAGGAAAGAATTGAACCCCACTGGAAAGGCTCCTGCTCTGCAGCCAGCGTGGCATGAGCGCGGGGGGCAGATACCTGGGTGAGGGGGTGTAAAGGCAGAGAGCACTGCAAAGGGGGGGCTGGGTGGCTTGGGAAGTCTTGTTTCATAGTGGACCAGGCTGTGCTGGGTGAGAAAACTACCTGGGAGGAGTGTGGGAGAGATGTGTGCAGTGTCCCTGCCAGACTCCTGCTTCCCTTTGTTCTTCTGTGCCCTCTGGTGGAACTGGGAGCGATGGTATCGGACGTGTCTCCACTTGAGCTGTTCTTACCCTGGGTCTGAAATGCAGGAATGGCCTGAATGGCTCCAGTGGAACAAGGACTTTCTGCTCGGGTTCACGTCCCTCCCAGTTAGTGTGGGATATCATCATAGTCTCCTGGGGTTAGCAGAAGAGTACGTGCTTCCCCGCTCCGGGAGCTCCGGAGGGATTAGGTGGGATGCAAGTCAAAGCCTCAGTCTTTAGGTACAATTAACCCGCTAGTGAAGCAAGCAGATTTCCTAAGGCTCTGCCAAAAATCCTGCTTTACAAACCAAGGGGGTTTTTTTCCCCAGTAAGAAGCATAAAGATTAGGAAGGACCAGCAGGCCTGTCCCTCCGCATCTGAGGTTGGTTTCTGGTTGTAGACACTATATTGTACCTTGGGCACAGATCTTAATTCAGTCACAAAGGGTTAAAATAATTCCCCAAGGTACCTTTATCCTCTCAATGCACCGGCTTGATGATGATTCTTACAGCAAGGACACTTTGTCTTTGTCCTCTGCAGTGGGAGAGTTGGACCTTTTCCTGCCAGTGGTGTGCTGGGGAAGAGACAGCAGCCTAGAAAACCCTGGTGTAATGCTCACCTCTGATTCACACCTCTTGTGCATTTCTCATAATCTACTGCGTGGTTCATGTTTGCTTTGCTTATGGACCACCTCTTGCTTCCACTGCTCCTGATATCAGCACTAAATCCACATCAGGGGAAAGGATGGGCTGTTCTGAAGACTGGAGTCTGGTAGCCTGGGTAATGCAAGTCTGAAGTGTCCCAGGTCAGGGCAGGGGAAGGCAGTGCTTCACCTGTTCAGAAATGGGAAATGGCAACTGTTGGACCCCACAGGAGATTATTATAATCCTCAAATTTCCCCTATGCTGTTCCTTCTCTGGCTAATCGTTATCATATTCTATACACGAAGCAAAGTGTGGGTGCAGATTCCGCAGGGGAGATCGATGAGAGCTTTGCTGAGTGACTTCAGAGCCGGAGCCCGTCACTCCTCAAGTCTCTGGGGTGGACGTGGTGAAGCTGTGATTTGTGAAAGCGTTTGCTGGTGCAGGGAAGGTGCCGCTGTAACCTGCACTCATGAACTGCAGCTCTTTCTGAACAGAGGACAAGGTTTGCCTCCCTGTTGCTCTCAAAGTAATTTTGCTGAGAAGCACAGAACAGAGAGGAGCAAATCTCCACACCAACCAACTTGTAAAGGGTGGGCAGTGGGAGGCAGGGACTCTGCACAAGTCCTTTTTCCTTCAGGTGTTCATTTCTCTGTAAAAAAATCTTAATATTGCAGCATACAGCAACATTGTAGGAGTTAATCTGTTAAAACCTTTACAACATCAGGGGCTGGAGTAACTTGATTTTTTTTTAAGGTTTCAAATGAAGCGTAGTTTTTAAGTAGCTCTTCCTGATTGATTTTATTTTCCAGCTTACGTCTCTGCAACTGATTCTTCCCCCTCCTTCTTCCTTTTGTCTGTTCCTCTTGTCAAAGATGGCGCTAGCTTGTTTCTTAGTTACTGTCTTTGTGATCCTTTGGGGATTCACTTGTGCTTGATGAGTAAGCAGCCATAGAGGAGGAAGATGTTTCTTCTTCAGGCTGTAAAATCCCCTCCAGTGAACCCTGGCATCACCACTTTGCCTCCGAGTCACATCTGCTGCGGGAGAGGAAACAACACCTCTTATTCCCGCATTGTCCAGGCGTTCTCCAGACAAGAGTTATATTGGAAAAAAATGCTGGGAAGCCAAGGATGAGGTGATGCACAGTGCACTAAGGCTTCCCACGTCAGCAGTCAGAGTTGCCCTTTGCCAGCTGGGGATCCAGGTATATGTTAATCCACGTGCAGAGTGATGAGCTGAAGTGAGGAACATGGTCTGTACAAGGGCCGGAGGCTGCCAGGGTCATCCAGATCCTGCTGGGACTCGGTGGGCTGCATCAGGCTGGATTGAGTGGGGTCCCTTCTTAGAGGACAGAGAGGGAGTGTGGCAAGGGAATGTCTAGGAAATGGTTAACAGAAATGGCACAGCAAGTGAAATGCATGTTGGAGATGTTCAGAAATCCAGACTGACCTCCTGAGATCTCCCAGCTTGTCACCGCTTTTTAGAGCCTCTATGTGCTTCTTTCCCCTGTTCGTTACCTGTCTCCCTGTCTGGATGATGTTTTTAACCTTCTCCTAGGGACAGGAGATAGAAGAAAGAGCTGAATCTTTTGAGGGTGTTGGCAGTAAGCCAGAGCTGCTGGGAAGTGGGCAGTGAGCACGAGGCTGTTAACCTGTAATTATACATCTCAAATTTTGCGAGCGGTACTCCAGGAATCATTATGTACGGGCTTGTTTGATAGTACTGTGGTTTAAGAGAAAAACATCCCCTCAAATGACTCTTTAATTTGAAAGTCAAGAGACTATCAATTAAAATCTTAGCTCTTCTGCCTGTAATTGATAATTGTGTACATTTAACAAACCTGCCATTGAACTGGGCCTCCGATTTTTAATTCATCAGGTAACTGCTGATTTTTCTTTCAGAAAGGATAATTGAGAGGCTGTACAGGGTCACTTCCAGCAAAGCTGAGATCAAACCTGGACTATAATATGGCAGATCCCAGACTCTGCCATGTAGTCCTTCAAATATAAGGTTTTTTGTGTACTTAATAAAAATAAGTGTACTTAACCCCTCTGGGCTGTAGCCACTGCTTTAATCCCCAGGCACTGGAAGCCAGAAATCAGGCCAGCTTTTATTCAGGGGCTGGTTAACAGGACTTCACCCCAGTTACAAAACCTATGGAGTTAAAAAAGACTGTTACCCCTAGCTAGTAAAGTTAACAGTTAAAAAACCAACCAAAAACCCCAACCCCAAACTAGATTTCATGTGGTTTTTTTTCAGACATGCACATACCAAATTTTAGGACTCTTGTGCTGTTTCAGACATAACTAAACTTTCTCCCCATCCTGCCTCAAGGTGGCAACACGACGTACAGTCCCGAGCTCAGGCTGGGGATGAAATCCTGGTCACCCGCCTTGTAGTGAAGAGTTTGACCGACGGGCCGGTGGGATTATTCCAGATTTACACCATATGAATTTTTCTTTTTGATTACAAAGCTTTATGGTCTTGAGTTCCTTTCCAGAATCATCATCACATCTGTCATTGTCATTGCTGTCAGTGACTAAGGATGCTTTTAATGGAGTGATGCAATCATTCTTGCTGAAATACTGCTCCCAAGCACACAATAGGCCAGGTGCTGTAATTATTAATAATTCCCCCTGATGGCATATATCGGCCCTCCATTTTGTTTTAATATAATTTATTTTGAGTTATTTCTTTGGCAGTGAAAATGGTTTTGGAGTGATTTTTTTTTTGGAAGCGTTGTGAGTTTGTTTGCTGGAATCCTTCTCTCCTGGAAATGAGGCATGTCTCTCATGGACTCCTGTTCGCTCACACACAAATGAACTGCTAATTAGGATGATGAAATCGCTGGGAGAGGTGAAACCTTCCAGTTGGCCAAAGAGAAGATTTTGGATTAATCTGCCTAAAGCTGAAGGCTTGACTAAAACTGCTGTTCAACATTCTGGTGCTAATGAGACTTGTATGTCTGCCACTTGAGAAGCTGAAATGATGTCCTGTAGTTTTTGTTGGGAGATCCAAAGTGGGGGCTCAGTCTTCTATGGGATTTGGTGCTTTCATCTCCAGGGCCGATGACTGGAATTGAGAATTCTCAGCAATCCGTGTAAGGTGTTCAGCAGTTTATAGCATCCGGTGAGGCGAGGCAGTTTGCTCTTTATGGATAATTTGTGTACATGAGTAAAAGCATCTTGAGAGGCATATGGATGTTTAGAAAATTGCAGACTATGATTTGGAGAGCTATTTGTCTTGCATGCCCCCTGCTATCATATTATATCGCTTCTTCATAGTTTCTACTGTACTCCTGCTCATGTCGATCCACGTAAAGGAGGAAACTCTCCACTGCTCTGAAGGAGAGAGACACCAAGTGACGTGTTCAGTGTCATACTGGGCACAAAGTCTGCTTCCAAGATAGCTCCCTGCTCACTGCTGGAGATGCTCAGGACTCATGGAGGGACTGATGCTGGTCTCTCATCCTCTAGTAACAGCTTTCCTACAGTCACTGAGAATGTATACAAATATATAATAATATAGATATAATTTTATATATAAATAAACCAAAGGTAAATATTTTGAGAGTGTCTCTGTGTGTTTGCAGGCAGCCGGCGGATAGTGGACGTGATGGATGTGAACACACAGAAAGGTGTTGAAATGAGCATGTCTCAATTTGTCAGATACTATGAAACACCAGAGGCCCAGCGTGAAAAACTCTACAATGTCATCAGCCTGGAGTTCAGTCACACGAAGCTGGAGAACATTGTCAAGCGCCCCAATGTGGTAAGAGATCCTGTGGAGATAGTGTTTATTTTCAGCTTCTTCCCAGTCACTGGTTGCTTTGCAAGAAATAAAACGTGGAGTTTAAACAAGGTGATGTGAAGCAGCTGTAACTCCTGTCCATTTACTGTTAGGATCTCATTTTTAGCTAAGCAGAAAGCTGCTCTCCTTGACAGTGGAACTTAATGTACAGGAATTAGGTACTTGATGAACTCTTAATCATGCAATTTGCACAGGTAGTCAGTTAATCTCAAGGTATTTAGGGGAAGTTCCATCCCAAATTAAATGCCTAGCTATTGTTTTTATTCCTCAAAGGAGGAGGAAATTTAAAGCTATTATCAGGAAGCTTAAATGCTTTATATATGAACCCTCCTATTAACTAAAAAATGTTCAGGGAACTCCAAAGCAAAAAAGTTGAAAACACATGTATAAAATGTAGAAATTTACACATAATTAAATCAGCATAATTACTGCTATGTCATAATGAGCAGCGTCAGAGGAAGGGGCTGGATTTGTACACAGTTTGTAAAGGCAGAGGGCTCCTGTGATTTTGTTTCCTTATGGAGTCACCAGCAGTGAAACTGTGACCTTGTTAATAAAGATGATTTCATTTATCACTAAAATGTCGCCATGTGTGGGTGAGGATTAGAGCATCAGCTCAGTAATACACAGGGATGGAGGAGATGGCATTGGAGGTGTCAGAGTGTCCCCTCAGGACACTCAGCAGAGACTTTGGGCATCGGTCCTGGCTGATCAAGGAGCAAAGGGACTTCTCAAAGCAGAATGTGTGCTGCTTGTTCTGGCTGTATCTGCTTGTGGCACTGGGTGCTTAAGGCACTGCTGGGTGTGAAACTGTAACTCGATGAGATTTTGTTTTCAGACACTTTTCTCCTCATTTCTACATGCTCTTCTAGTTATACCAGTAATTTTTTCACTGGGGATATCTCTTGCCTATGTAGACAATATAAATACCACACTTAGACCTGAACAGGCCAAAAATAGATGGTAGCTCTAATTGCTGATTTGTAGAAGTAATTTTTTCAGTAGGCTTTTGTGTTCTGTTACGCACATATCACAAATCAAGCACATGTTTAGAAGTTTGTGCAGGTTTTTGCTGTCATTCAGACAGTGGTGGGCAGTTTGGAGGTGCTCTGGGGAGTGTTTGGTGTTCAGTTGATCCCAGATTTCTCAAGCACATCGTGCTCTGTGAGCTTTTAAAATACCTGTGCAAATTTCCTGGGTGCTTAGGACTGAAAAATGCAATTAGGTACCTCTTACCATATGTAAATGAATACTGTCATTTGTAAAAGCAGGAATATTTAGACCTCACTGGAAGAGAGATTTGCATTCTCATTAGGCACTTGGGAATAGAAGAGAAGGCTCTAGGGGCTCGGAGAAAGTCCAGTACCTGAAGTCAGATACTAGTTGAACACAATATTTGTGTAAGTGGGTCCCTTGAATTCTGCAGAGTTCTTCGAGCCCACGTAAGGCAGAATTACTTGATTCATGTTCCCTGATGTGTAAAGACTGTAGGTTGCAGTATCAGGATGTGGGAATTATTTCAGAATCAGGGCAGTAATAATCAATTTTGTTTTCACATACAACTGTGATATTTGTGGAATTGGTACTATTTCTACTGGCTGCATTATCTCCCTTTGCCTCTTCTCAAAGTACTACGTATTATATTATCAACAGTACCTGATGCTGATGGAGAAATAATATAGGGGCCAACCCCAATCTGCAAGAATTTCATGTGCTAATTGCCATATAATGAAAATCCTCTGGGGATGCAGCTGAGTTCACTCATACAAATAACATTCTTGGGTGGGCCTTTAAAAAGACAGAGCAGTCAGGAGGCTGAGTGGGGTGCTAACTGTCCCTCAATTGGACTTCTTCATTGTTGCTGCACACAGTCAGAGGACAGCTTTGTCACCAACGCGTGGGGTAGGTCTTGCAGTCCTTATTGGCCCATAAATTGAGGTTTATTCACACATCAGGATTTTTGAGCAGGGTCGGGATGTACAGCCACACTGTGGCCAAACGCAGCACTACACCTGCCCTGATGCCCCAAGCTGACGGGTGTTTTCCCCTGTTTTGAAACCTGGCACATGGGATCCACTTCCATAACCAGAAGGGAGAGTTCTGGACGTCTAGCCCAGACTCCATCATTAAACAGACCAAAGAGTGAGTCACAGGCTTGTCCTTGCTGCGGCTGTGATGGGCAGATTGCAGTTTGTGCTCTGGCAGCCAGGGCAGGAGCTGTGTTTCCATGAACAATCTCCAGGTTCCATCTCTTCCTCACCTTGCTGGCATTATGTTTCCAATAGCTCAGCTTTCACTGTTTTCTCCTGCACACACTTCCTAAAAGTTTAGCTTTTGGACAAGAACTTTGGTGAATTTATACCCAAGTAGAACAATGAAAGAAATGCTCAGTAGGTGATAATGTAATTGCTCAAATCAGAATTTGTTCAGAACAATGGTGTTAATGTTCCTTGAAATGTAAAGTATTGGAATAGTATAATCTCTTTTACATTTGCATTTTAATGTTAATAAATACAATTTCTAGTCTATTGGCTACAAAAATACATTTAATTACAGGCAGCAGGTGATGTTGCAAGAGAAGGTGCTCATAGGTGCCCATAGGTCAGAATTTGCACCCAGTTAAGTTGGCTGTAAAGTTCTCCTTACTCTGGGCTGCAAAGGGCTGAGTTGTGGTGATGAAGTGCTGCACCTTCACAAGTTGGGTCTGCAGGACTTTTGCTGAACAGCAAAGTTCTTGCTGTTTGTGAGCATCTGCTGGTGTCATTGTTAGAGTTTCAGTCAACAGGAATATGTCCTGCCATGTGTTCAGTAACTAACAGTTGATTTTGGTGGGGCTTTCAGGTGGACTTAGTCGACTGGGTGGATAATATGTGGCCACAGCATTTGAAGGAGAGACAGACGGATGCTACCAATGCTATTTCAGAGATGAAATACCCTAAAGTGAAAAAGTAAGTTTGTTTATGTCTTTAAAAAGCTCTACTCTTGATCTCCTTGATTAATTCCTTTTGAACTCCAAAACTGGTAGGAGAGGAAGGAATGGTTTATTTATTTTTCAGTGAGCAGGAAGGAGGGTTATTGTGGCTGACCTGCTTGAGCTGTGTAATACCTACTGATGGACTGTACCAGCTTTTCAGGAGAACGGTTTTGTATTTGAGAGCTTTATGGATACTTCATGTTGTTCAAGCCTGTGGTTAGAATCTTTGAGAGGAATATTCTGTTCTAAATATTAATTTTAAAATTTCTCAACACATTTTTTCTAAATATTTTTAATTGAGAAATAATCTACAGTTTGCTGAATACAATCTTTAATCAAATCTCTTTGAAAAGTGCATTTTTATTTTTATAGTTTTGAGCAGCTCTGTTTTGAAAATGGCAGAGTGACCTTAAATAGTAAATTCTCCAAAAGCACTACCCAAAGAAATAATTTCACAGGGTACAGATATGTCATACAGTTCACACAGTGTAATCCAAGTCCTTCTGTAAACTGGGTTCAGATCCTTCCCAGGTTCCAAACTACTAATGCCTGAAAAGTTATTAACTTAGTTTTGTGAAATGAACTTGAAGTCCATTTTTAATAGGTGTGTGTCTCCCCAAAAACTCTGTCACTGTCTTTCATGCCAGTTTACTTTTCTGTTGACTTTTTCAACAGCAAGAGCAAATACTGGACTGACTGCATCGGCTGTTTCTTGTTTCAGTGGAGCCACTCAGGGCAGGTTTGAGACAACACAAGAGCAGTTTGTCCTGCTTCTGCCTATCTCAGCTCTAGTTTTTGGACAAGTTGCAATAGTGTGCCTCGTCTCTCTTCTGTTTGAATGTCTTCCTTGAAACTGTTTTTAGATGATGATAGGAGAAAGAAACTACTTTGAGGGCCTGAAAATGTTCACTGTATGTTTCACGGGAATTAGTAAAACTGAGATGGGGGTTACTGCTAATGATGTAATAGCTGTTGACCCATGTGGCTGATGAACACCATATAATCCTGGAAGCCCTTCACTGCTGTTTCTGTTTTAGAAGCATTTTCTATTGTACGGACCTAATGCTGGTGGTATCCTGGGCTCTGCTGTTGAACCAACCTCTAGCATTTTGTAAACCGCTCAGAACTGTTTCCAAACTGCAATGTCTAAAGTAGATTGGTACTAACATACACAAAGGAGTGTGCAGTCAGGAAGTGATATGCAGCATTTACTCTCATTCTGTAAAAAATAAACATTTTGAAAGGTAAAGGTCTCCATAATAGAAGAGCTTCTGTGGCAGGCATCATGGGGAAGCCTGGTCCTATGATGTGCTCAGCACCATTGATTTCAGTGGAAGCTAAAGATACTCCGTCCTTCTGAAAAAAGTAAGCTGCTTGTTAGGGTGACTAGATAGGGATAGGAGTGACTAGATGGGGACAGGAGTGCCACATTTCACAGGCGTTTGGAAATGTCCTAAGTGACTCGTGTGAACTCGTACAATAAGCCAGCGTTAGGGCAGAAAATAGAACCCAGGCAACTTGCTTCCCAAGTGGTTGGTCTACTAAATAATATTATAATATGCTAGAGCTAAGAAACTGAATTGTGATTTTTAGGGCTTCAGGATTCATGGATTGTACAAAGTAAGAAGTAAAAAAAGCGGTGCCTTTCTTACAGCATGCACCCTCCAGATGCTGAAAAACATGCAGCAAGTAAACAAAGCAAGGCAGAGATGGTTTAAAGGATAAGGTAGCAACATGACTAACTGAATTTAGCAGAAAAAGCAGAATATATTCTTGCAGTTCGCTACTTGCATCATGAAATGCCAGATGGTAGGTTTCAAAGAGGGATTTTAGAGAAGTAGCAATTCAACAGATTTTGACATGGAGCTTTTCCCATTTGTGGGGGATGGCCTGGTAGAAAGGAAGGAGATGCCTGATGAAGAAGCAGACACAGAGCCATTGAGGTTGCTGTCACTGGCAAAGTGAAGGTGGAGGTTGACAGCTTGATAAACTACTAGATGTGATAGGTAGAGGGAAGCTAAACAGTGAAAGACTGTAAGCACTTGAAATGTGACAATAGTTTGATGTGGGAAAAAGGAGTTACCGTGCGCGAGAGTTTAAGGCAAGGGTGATGCAGCTGGAGTGATGAGGGTGAGGACGTTGTAGTGAGCATCATCTAGCATAAAGACTAGAGAAAGCTGATTTACAGCACTGTTGGCACAAACACCTTGTCAGTCTGAAGAAGTAACAAAGATAAAAGCAGTAACAAACATTGATAGTCTGGGAATACAAGAGAAGTTGTACTGGATCAGGGTAAAGATCTGTGGTGCTCAGTAACCTGTCTGCTGTTGGCAGCTGTCAGAGATGCCCTGGGAGGAGTGTAAGAACAGTGTGAGCATAAAACGATGCCACCCCTTCTGAACTTCCACTGTCTGCAATTCAGGCTGCGGCTGTCCAGAGGTAGAGGTGACTTCTGTGCGCTCAATGACTCTCAAGAGAGTTCTCTTCCATGAACTTGTCCATTTTAAATATGAACTCTGTGAGAAATTAGCTTTCTCCATAGTTGGAAATTCAGATTGACCCTTTCTTGTACAGATGCTAGTCTTGGCTATTGCTGTGAGTACCCAGAGGGTATGAGCCCTTATCAAAGAGATCGTGTTCAATTGTGGAGCTAAATGTCAGTGCTACCACTTGTTTCATGCTGCCCATTCTTTTATGCGAATCGTCAATATTTGTATGCTTTATTAACGACTGTTGTTGCTCATAAACGAGATTGTTTCGTTTCATTCTTGTTCTTAACATTCTCATAATACTAAGAGTTTGCAGTATGCGATACCCACCATTAACGTGTTCCCTACAAACAAAAAGCACTCCAGCGAAAGCGTTGCGGTTTTGCAGACACAGATGGCATTACCAGACACAAATGTCTGTCTTGGCTCCCGCACGTCAAGTTCCGTGCTGGGAGTGAAGTTAGAGAACGCTCCATCTGCTGCGCTGCTTTGGTTACCAGGAGCACTACGCGCGCTGGAGACCGCCCTGGCTTTCGCTTGGACTTGCACCATTAACTTTTTAAAAAATATTCTGAGTAATGAGGTTATTTTTCTATCTGTAAGTAAATGATTACTTACCTAATAGGCTTCTTAGAGGACTGAATTAAGTGGGGAAATGGTTTCTGTCAAAAACACGTAAAACTTTCCAAGTATTACCTCTTAAGCAGTAAGACAACATGAGAAATTAAGGGGATGCCTAGATGAGATTATAGTGTGACAAACTTCAAACTGGTAGAAGTTGGCGTTGCCCCTGAAAAAACAGTCCCATGCCCACATTGTCCAAACAGCATTGCTAGAACACGCCGTTGTGCAGCTGCAGAGTAAACTGGACTGGCGACTGCTCTGGCTGAAAACTGACTCAGAAATAAAGAAGAAAAATTGGTCACTTTTCAGGCCATCCAAACCACCACATGGCTGCATAAATTCTTGTGCCAACCAAAGGGCAGTGCAGAAGTGTGGAAAAAAACCCCACAGCAGTGGGATCATCGACAAACCACTTCTGCAGCTCACACAAGGTGCAGGGCTACAAGACACTGGGTGAGCAGAGCAAGCAGCTCATTGCTCCCAGGGGAGCCTGCTCCTGCCTCCCCTCTTAAACATCCCTGGGTGCAAGTTGCTCACAAACACGGGAGCCTGGTTGAGGGAGGGCAGCGTGCTGTGTAACCAGGAGCCAGGGCAGGAGGAGAAGGCAGGGCTTCTGTAGCATCAGCTTTTAGAGGCAGAAGCTTGTTACATCGCCTCAGATGTCTGTAGTACTGCAAATCCTCAGGGTAGGAAACTGTCACAAAAGGAAACTGAACTGGGCTCAGAACTGCTTCCTTTTGTCACAGTGCACCAAAACCATTTTCAGGTAGATCAAAACAAGCTCAGATTTAGTTCTCTGTTTAAATTCAACCAGGACTGAAGCAATCTGGATACAACTGAGCCTAAACAAAACAAAGTACTAATTTGATTTCTCACTTATCAGAACAGATAGTCCTGCTGAAAAAACTGAAATTATCCTCTTTATTAAGTTTTGTGTTCATAGCCTTGCAAGATTGTTTGCAAAGCAGTGGCAGTGAAACAGCAAGTGTGCCAGGACATGATGACTATAGAAATAGTAACAGGCACTTCTAACAACTTGATAAAGTTTGTGCTGTGGAACCAATGGAAATGAAAGCCTCAGTCACTACAACACCCTTTTTGTCCTCAAAATTCTTCCTATTACTTAAAATATCTAAGCACTGCTATAGTAGGTCATTATATCACTATTATCCTTCAATCAAGGATGGGGTATCTTGTATGAAACATTTACCTGTTCACAAAAGGATGCTGCTCTGTTACCATGTGCTCAGTCAGCCCTATTTTCCCTCTCCTAGGCTGTTAATCAGCCATCCATCCATTCCTGCCTATTCATTCCTTTACTAAGTAAGGATGGATTTAAACAGATGCTAAAATGCTCTGCTGAGCTGTGGTCTAATTAGAAGCTGAGGGTGTGCCTCTGGAGACAGAGATTGCCCTTTGAATTGAGGGAGCTTGCAGGTCCCGCAACGCAACCTGGCGTTGTTTTATGCATGTGAGATACTCGTATGCGCTTTGTATGTCATTTGTGAATTCCTTTTGTGATACAAAACTGCTCTATAAATATAATTAAATACAAGAAAATTAGACTAATAAATGCAAGTTCTCATTAAAACTTTCCAAGCTAGCAAAGTAAATAAAATTTAATATCTTCAAGTCGGTGTCAGTTGGTCTCAAATTCTCGTTGGTGTAGAGCTTGGAGGACTTGCAGTATCACACGTGTAACTGAAATAAGCACCAGCATTTAAAATTGTTTGTGGTGAGTCTGGAGCTGAACAGCCACGTCACAAGGATGGAGAAATGAGTTGTGTTGTCACCAATACCAAAATGCTGTTCCAGGGCAGATGGAACTGTGAATTGGCAGCTTGGTTCATTTCCTTCTGGTGGCAGGTGCCTTCTCAGAAATTTTAACTTCCAATTACACAAAACAAACAAACAAAAAAACAACCCACCCAAAAAACCCAAGAGGCCTGTTCATTCTTAGAGTTCAAAGGTAACTTTCCCAGCACTAGCTGAATGTACACTGCAGCAACAAGGTTTGCAGGCAGCCTGAGATGGTAACTGGGTGCCATTCTACTGATCCTCTTCGTGGGCTGTTCATGCCAAAATCTGATGGCTGGAAGGTAAATGACGCTTTCCCTGTGAAGTGCCACACATGACAGTGACATGCTGAGGTGTGAACCACCCTGTGCACGCCGGAGCGTGGTGTTTCACCTCGGTGGGACTGGGGCAAGGATGGGACGAGGAAAGTGTTGCCACTTACTTTGGTCCCAGTGTGATCTGTGAGTGTAATTTGTGGTCGCTTCACAAAATATTTGGTGCAGAGTGAGGTGTATCTCAGAAAATAGGCTTTCTCTTATCTTGGGTGTTGTTTTTGTCTGACTGACTCAGATCGTAACCCCCTCAGGGCAGGAGCCGGGTCTTTCATGTGCTTTTGAAGTGCCTAGTGCACGCAGTCTTTAATGATTAGTTACCATTCGATCTTGATAGGTGGTGGTTTGCTTTTACTTCAGCCTGGAAGTGCTGGTTACCCAAGCCGGGCTGCCCCGCTCCTGAGGCGGGAACGGGGCCGGTGTGTTTGTGCCTGTGGAGGAAAGCTGTGTGGCTGGTGGGCGAGACTGGGCCATGGGCACGGACCCCACCCGGGCCTGGGCTCTGCAGGGGCCCTCGATGGGGAGAGCTGGGTCTGGCAGATGGAGGTGGGTGCTGGAGGGGCCTCCCTGAGGAGAAGCCTGGCCTCTTCCCTGAGGGGGTGGCCGGGGTCTTCCCTGAGGGGGTGGCCGGGGTCTTCCCTGAGGAGAAGCCGGGGCTTTTGCCTGAGGGGGCAACCGGGACCTTCCCTGAGGAGAAGCCTGGGCTCGTGGCCCTCCCTGAGGGGAACCTCGGGCTCTTCCCTGAGGG
>NW_010313219.1:0-524 GCF_000700745.2 Antrostomus carolinensis
CTAGCCTGGAGCCTGGTCAATCTTTTTAAAAGATTATTCCAAAAAAAAAACCAAAAGAAAACAAAACAGGCTTTTCGAACAAATTTCTGCATATGGATTAGCAGCAATTATCAGTATTTGCTATTTATTTAAGTACTATTTCTTATTTCTTTTTCTTTTTTCTTTTTTAATTTTGTGAAAATTTTACACTTCCAGAATAAATATAAATATGGCTCACATTAACCATAGACCTGACTTTGCATGGCCCTGATGAAAATCATTTCTCAGATTTCATGCAGTCTTTCTCCTTATTTTGTATCAGAATTGCTCCAGTATTTTCAGTGTGATACTGTGTCCTGAGTGGCAGCTCTCCCTCTGCTATTCATGCTTCTCACTTCAAATATACCTTTTTAGTTCTTAGTCCTCTTCTTACACTTGGATCAATGACACTTATAACAATTAACAAGCTGTCTCTATAAGGAAAAGATTCATTTTTACGAAAAAAAAACAAAAACAACACCTATTTAAAGGGAAACTATATATTA
>NW_010313220.1:0-9663 GCF_000700745.2 Antrostomus carolinensis
GAAGGGGGGTCCCCAAGGAGAAGGGGGTCCCTAAGGGGGGGTCTCCAGCAGAATGGGTTCCTCAAGAAAAATGGGTCCCCAAGGTGGGACAGTCTCTGTGGCAAGGAGGTCCCCAGGGAGGGAGGCTTGCCATGGGGAATGGCCCCCCCAAGGAGAAGAGGATCCCCCAAGAAGTTCCCAAGGGGAGGGAGGGGTCGCCAAGGAGAAGGGGGTCTTGAAGAAAGAGGGTCCCCATGGGGCCTTAGGGGGAAAGGACCCTATGGAGAAGGTGGCTGTGGGTCCCTGGGCCCCCCAGAACACATGTCAGCACCCCAGGGTCCTGCTGAGACCCCCCGGGGGCTGCACGATGCCTGGCCAAGTCTGTGCTCCAGCGAGGTCCAGACATGGATGTGGTGTGTCCTCCTCCTCGGTCACCCCCGGGGTGGGACCACTGGGGTCTGCACTGTGCTGCAGCCCCGGTAATTCAGTCAGGTGTCCCCACGTCTCACATCATCACTGAGAAGTGGCTGATGGTGATGAAAGAGAGGGTCTTGCTTGAGCGAGGCTGCTCATCCTCGTCTCTTCTTCCAGGGCGATTACACCTGCACCTTCACGTACTCAGCTCAGGGAGGAACGAACGAGGTGAGTTGGGCAAACCTTCCAGTGTGTCCCTTAGTCTCTGTGGCTGCACAGAGTGAGAAGCTGTTGGGGATTATTTCATTATCTCTTCCTGGAAGAAGGGTGGTTGCACCGTTTCCAACGCTGCACGTTCGCAAAAGTGACTTGTTGGGTTTTCTCCCTGAACAAAGCGTCCTTCGTGTGTTGCCATGATGCTGCGGTTCGAGAGGCTGTGACACCTGTAAGGTTTAACTAATTTCTGGAGAACAAGGAGTGACATTTTCATACCCCACTTGGTAGGAAGGGCCTTGTAGGAATAACTCCTGTGTTCTTTAGGAGGCTTGAAGGTTTGTGCAGCTCGTGTTGCTGTTGCAGTAAGTGCTGTGCAGATACACAGTTTGTGCTTTCTTATCTCCAAGTCCTGTTAGAATCAGGTCCTTTTCTTTTAGCCTAAAGGGAAATGAGCCTTTTAACTCTTTGCTGTAACTCTACTAATGACATCGTGGAGAGGTGAAGGCAACCAGGCCTTGACCTTTGTGCAACGCAAAGTAAAAGGGGCTGTCTAGTCACGTTGTGTTATTTTAGAGCGGTTGAAACTTGTCATGCCTGCAGCTGGGAGGGGAGGTGACTGGCCTTGGGGTGAGCAGAAAGGCTCATATCCACATTAACTGTTTGGACCTTTCCCCTCTGCAGCAATGGCAGATGCACATTGGAATCAGTGAAGACAACCTGCTCTTCTCCTGCTCCGTCTGGAGGTGTGTTCTTTAACCCCAAACTCTCTGAGGCAAAAGCAACAATGAGGCAGGTGGGATCTGGGCCAGGGACCCTGTCTCCTGTCTGAGTTTGCCTCCCTGTGGAGCAGCACCAGTGGGATTTCCTCTCCCGAGAGGAGCTGTGACTGTGGCTGGGCTCTTTGGGTGGTGGATAATAAACACTGTGTTCCCCTTTCCCCCTTCCTCATGAGATGGAGCTGCAAGAGAGGCAGAGGTGGCTGTGGAGGGAGGGAGCCATGAACCCTGAGCTCATCTGCACCTCCACCCTCTCTGCTGATGTCAAAGACTCTGCTTTCTTATTTCAGGCCCCAAGGGAAGTCTTATCTCTTCTTCACCCAGTTTAAAGCTGAAGTGAAAGGAGCCAAGATAGAGTATGCCATGGCTTATGTAAGTCCCAGCTGATCGCTTGGAAGCAGGTGTGTGGGAGGCTGCTATAAAACATGAATTGGACATGGAAAACATTTATTAGACATCTGTGCAATAAAATGTACTCCATCACATCCCTAATTAGAGGGTGGTGGCAGCCAGGAGAGGCTGCAGGTAGGCTCTCCTGCACCATTTGATTTCTGCTCCCTCAATGCCATCGGGTTGCTGCTGGCTTTGCCAGCATCGGTGAATCCAAAAGGAACCATCCTGCCCGGGGTGCACTGCAGCACGAGGCGAGTCTTGCTTCGCCTCAACAAATTACATGTGACAGAGTAAATAAAACCTCTGCAGGTGCTTTTGTCTGGTTCATTCTTCCATTTCCCAGTCTTCAGTGGTGAGGCTTGGAGTCACCCGAGCAACCCAACTCCATGGTTTAATAGGAAATGGAAAAAGAGCCAGAGATTTTCCTTCAGGTTTCCTACGTGGATTTAATTATTTCACTCCACAAGTTCATTCTTCTTCAAAATGTGCTGCTTGTTTGCTTTAAATACCGTCGCTTCTTGGATCGCCTCAACTGCTTCAACCTTCTTCCTTCCCATTTCAGTCTCAAGCTGCAGTGGGTGGACAAAGCGACATCCCCTTAAAACAGGAAGAATTTGAAATCACCGAAACAACAGGTCTGTGACTGAGAAAACTATGTGAGAAAGGGGCTGGAGTGGGAGATAAGCCTGGCTTTCCACCAGGAGATGAGTATTTAAGTTTAATGCAGATAGATGACAATGATTAGGAGGACAGTGCATGTTATGGAGCAGGGCACATTGTGCTCTTGATCAATAGCTGGCAGCAGGATTTTGTGGGTCCTGTTCCAGTGTAAATGTTAAATTAGCATGGGGAAGGAAAGGGTTTATCACCACACGCTTGTCGCGTGCATGTGAAGGAAGTGCAATGCCCGACTTGCTGGCGTTGTCATCCTGGAAGGGAACCAGCAAGGCTGTTTTGTTCGTGCTTTACCATCTGTTTATCCTCTGCTTGTTTTCTCTCTTTCTAGTGTCTCACAGGGAAGGCAAGTTCCGTTTTGAACTATCCAAACTCATGATTGTAGCAAAAACGCCCCGTGACGAGCTGTGACCTCGAGGCCAGTGCTGGGCAGGGTGTTTTGGCCGGAAGAGTATGGCAGATAAAAAGGATTACTTGTTAACAGCGGGGTTTTGGGTTGTTTTTTTTTTTTGGTTGGCCAAACCTTTTATGTTTTCCATATTGAAATGTGTTAGGGTCCAACACACGTGGGGCTTGGAGGTGTTAAGACAGATGCATTCTGTCTTGTGTCAGAGTAACAATGTGCTTTGCAGCTGGAAACCTCCTCTGAGACTCCTGATCTGCAGCCAGCCATGCTGTCCTCTGCTTTCTGCTTGGTTGATCTGCTGAATATGGTAAAGCTCCCCCTCTAACAGGGGCTCCTTATCTCCCTGGCTAGAAGGAGCAAGGCAGAAAGATAAGTGGCTGGATTTAAACAGGGTTTTGCTAAAGGAAAGTTGTTAACTCTGTAGTCTCTGGAGGGAGGACAGGATTTCTCTCTCTACAAGCATGACAGGAGGAAATAATTACATGGGGTGGGAGGGGGAAGGAAGGGGCAGAGTTGGCCAAAGCTCTCTGGCTCCTTGTTGCATGTGGCTACCGAAGACCATCGCTGGCTTCAATGTTCTGGACCTGCCCTAGTGCAGAGTGCGGGTTGGGAGAACTTGGTGTGGGGAAGGCAGAGCTGCTTATTCTGACACAACCCAGGAATCAATCCAAGCAACACTTTCATGTCTCAGTACCACTGCAGGACTATTTTCTATGTACAGAAGTGATTTTTTTCTTATCTAGAGTAGTAACAGTGAGGGAACGTGGGATTCCTTTCCTGTGTAAATACAACACAAATAAAGAAATAAAGCATCACGCTCTCGACTGAATTTGCTCTGCTCTGTCACTCCTGCCCTCTCCAACTGGATGCCACGACCTTCAGCATTGGCTGGGCCAGGAGGAGCTGAGATTTCACACGGGAGGCTGGAGGCTGCAGAGGGTTTATGAGGGTTCTGCCCACCCGAGAGGGGTCACAGCACGTGAGAATAAAGCTCCAGCTGTAAGTTTGCTTAACTCAGCGCTGTCATGAGGAGCGCTTTGCCCAGAGGTGGTGGCTGTGGTCGGTGGTAATTTCTTTGCCTGTTTTGTGGCATTCTGGGGGTGCTTTGCACTAGGGATTTTACAAGCTCTGTTTTCCAGGCTCTTCCCAGATGCTTCTTTCCCTGCTGAGCGGCTCCTTCTGGGTCTGCAGATAGCTGCAGGGCTCAGGAGTGCTGTTGGGTGGGGAGGTGCATCCCCAGTGAGCTCTGAGCTGCATTTAGGGTGCTGGTGTTGCTGGTCTCTGGCTTTTCTCCCTATTTAACCAGTTGCTTGGAGGGAACCAGAGCAAAGGGAGTTGAAGGGACTCATTTCCCAGATTTGTACAGCCAGGGTTGGGATGGGAAACCCAGGCTGTAAAATGGCCTTTCTAGCAGAGACTGTGCTCTCCAGGGCTTCCTGGGACAAAAAGGCAAGAGTTTGGGAATGAGGTGGGTGTTTGCTGTGGGATGAGGGGGAGAAATTTCAGATGAGACACTTGTATTTGAAGGAAAGCTGGTGCCAGGCATTTGGTGGGTTAAGCGTGGTCCTGGGGTGTAGGAAACCCTGGAGACAAAGGGAACAGCCGTGAGTGAGTCGGGGCTGATCCGAGCAGAGATATTTCATGCAATTAAGGAGCATCTTGCAGCTGCCGCTGACACGCACCTCGAGAACACAACAGCAAAGCGTTTCTGGCTTGTCAGCGCTGCCGCCGCCGCATCCATCAGCTCCGTTCCGCTTTGCCTCCTCACCGCATCTGCCGAGAACTCCACCGAGCTGTTTCCAACCTCAACTCCTCTTTGGCACATACTTGACAGATGCTGTGAGCCCAGAGGGGGACATGGGGATGTCTGTTCTCAAAACACCACACTCCAAAGGCCAACTTCCCCCTGCCCTCCCCGAGGGACCAACACCTCGGTGGATCTTGGCCGCTTTCTCCTCCGTGCACACCTGTAAATGTGCTTTACCCCCCACCCCAAGCTGTGGTGTGAAATTAAATTAGCTGTGATAGTTGGAGCCAGGCCTATGAAATGACAGAGATAGGGGCTTTATTTTATTTCATTATTTTTTGAAATCTTTAAGGCTGAAAGTTATCAGTGCCTCGAGCCAGCGGTGGAAAGGGAACAGCAAACGGAAGCCACGGAGCTGCTCTCTGCCCACGAGTGTTGGCAACCTTCTTGTGCCTAGAGACATCCCATGGAACAGGAGGCACAAGAAGGTCGCAGAGATAAGGCCGGCTGAGATCGCACGGTATCTTGTATGCTAAAAGGGCAATTTTTGGTGTTCAAAAGCAAGATCAATGTGTTGGAAGCGGGCCACGGCCGGAGCAGCCACGCTCTGAGAGCACAACACTTTTACAACACACCTTGATTGAATCATGCAAAGTTCATAGAATCATAGACTGGTTTGGGTTGGAAGGGACCTTAAAGATCATCCAGTCCCAACCCCCCTGCCAGCAGCAGGGACACCTTCCACTAGACCAGGTTGCTCAAAGCCTCATCCAGCCTGGCCGAGAACGCTTCCAGGGAGGAGCAGCCACAACTTCCTTGGGCAACCTGTTCCAGTGTCTCACCACCCTCACAGTGAAGAACTTCTTCCTAATATCTCATCTAAACCTCCCCTCTTTCAGTTTAAACCCATTTCCCCTTGTTTTGTCATTAGTTGCCCTTATGAAAAGTCCCTCCCCAGCCTTCCTGGAGCCCCTTCAGGTACTGGGAGGCCACTAGAAGGTCTCCCTGGAGCCTTCTCTTCTCCAGGCTGAACAGCCCCAACTCTCTCAGCCTGTCCTCACAGCAGAGCTGCTCCAGCCCTCAGACCATCCTGGTGGCCCTTCTCTGGACTTGTTCCAGCTGCTCCAGGTCTCTCTTATGTTGGGGGCTCCAGAACTGGACGCAGTACTCCAGGTGGGGCCTTACAAGAGCGGAGTAGAGGGGGAGAATCCCCTCCCTCGACCTGCTGCCCACGCTTCTCTTGATGCAGCCCAGGATACGTTCCTTGTTGCTGTTCTGCAATCAGGGTTCTGCTTTTTTAGTTCAGCGAGAGGACACGGGGATGCAGAGGAGCACGTGTGGGAGCAGGATTTGCTCCTCTCAGGACCCCCCAGACCTTTGCTATGGGTTGTGCTGGGTTTTACGCCGCGTTTCCTCCCACCAGTTCAATGCTGGTCGTGCAAAGCTGGGAGCTGCTGTGCCATGGAGCAGGGGGACAGCCTGGCCAGCAGCGATGCCAAGGGATGGAGGGGAAAATCCCCAGGTCACAAGAGCACAATCACCATTTAAAAGACCAAACCAACTGCCCCTGGTGCTCATTTTATCGCTGTCAACCACTTTTGTATCAACCGCATGGAGCACCCAGGCCAAACAGGTGAGTTTTATTTAAATAACTCATCAGGGTTACAGAGTTTGCTAAAAAATAACAACCATAACTCAGTGGAGGACACAGAAAACAGATGAAATCCTGGGGAGAGCTTTGGACAACCACCGAGGAAGGTGTCGGAGCCATCACAGTGGTACCATCATGGGATGCTGGTGGGGGGAGTTGGGTCTTGGATGAAGGGGTGTACCTGGGATGCAGGGAAGGAGCAGCTCCCTCCCTGCCCCAAGGGGAATCTGCTTGCCCAGGTGAGGTGGGATCTTTATGCTCTCAAGGACTTGTCTTTCAGGAGGCCAAAGCCCATCCATCCTAGCCTGCAAGGTGCAGAAGCACCTTCCTACACTGAGCAGCACAAGCCTGGACCATGATTTGTTCCCACCATATCATGGAGCTGCTGAAAGACAACCATGGGGCTCCACAACTCTCAGGTAAACAGGATCTCACAACCATTCATCCAACCAACTGCCCACCCCATCAGAGACACCTTAGAGGTGTTACACACCACGAGTCTTTGGTTTGGTTTTCCCCCAGGGAGGGTTACGATCGAGTTCAAGGTGAGGAGCTCAGTTCCTTGGACTCTAAGCTAAGAGCACTTGGTGGTCAAAGAAAATCAAACTGTACAGCAGGAGCCCAGAGGCCCAGGATCACCTGAAAAGGACTCAGCCCAGCACAGGGAAGGTTTGCAGACCCTGGGCGAGGGTTAGACAAAGTCAAGAGGTTCAGTCTTTTGTAGAAACAAGGAGAAAATGAGTTAGCACTACAGAGGAGAAGAGGACGTCAAGCCTGGTGATGGTTAAAGCAGGTGTATGTCCTGTCCTCAGTCTCACAGGAGGCAGAGTCTGGCAGTTGCTGCCCATGGACCATCTTGGCCAACTTCATATGTTGTCCTCCTCTAGCATCTTGTTAACCCCTTCGCAGATCCTCTTCAGGTGGGTGCGGTAGGGCTCAGATGGCCCGTAAAGAGCCGAGAGGAACTCGTAGTCCGCAAAGTGATTGAAGACGTGGTTGATGCGGGAGTGGGATTTGGCCGTCAGGTGGCCGTTGACAGCCTGGTGCAGCAGGTCCCGGCACTCTGTCAGCACACCCGACATGACCCTGCGGTCGAAGGTGAAGTCTATCTGGTGGAAGCTGACGGCCGTCATGGCCAAGGTATGGACCTTCTTGCGGAAACGCTCCATCACCAGCAGCTCCTCGGGGTTGAACTGCCCATTGCGGTAGAGGACGCCCAACTTCATGACAATCTTGATGAGGTTTTTGATGATCTTCTGGGCCTCTTTGCGGTTGTGGGTGTATTCCTTGGTGGCCCGGTAGAGCTCGTCCAAGATCTCACTGCTGGTGTCATCAATGAAGACGTTGGCTATGGTCTTGGTAGCCATCTTGCTCAAGAGCTTCTTCTGGGCCTGCAGGGCCAGGTTCTTGGTGCTGAAGGTGTCCATCTCTGCAGGGGGAAGAGGTAGACACAGAGTTCAGCCCATGCCCCAGATCAGTTCCCATCTCCTCTCTTCCCCACACAGACTTTGTGAGGAGAAACATCATCTCAGGCCAACAACAAGACTGAGAGGAGCTCCTGAGTGCCAGGGCAGGTGAGAGCTGAGCTTACATCCCAGGTTTTGGTGGTGGGATGAGTTACAGGGTGTTCCCACCTTCCTTCCCTCAAACTCCATGGAGGAGCTACAGCGCGACGGGCAGCATCGGAGGCGAGCGAGGTCTCCTTACCTGAGCATCACCCACAACCTTCCATCCCCATCTCCCTCCTGTGACCAGCACCGCCCTCCTCCCCGTGCAGGAACAACTCTTGCCCCATCATTTTAACATTTTTTTTTTCTTCCTTAAAAACCTGACTCACTTCCTGCAGAGTGAGTTGGGGACAACCCAGGTGACAGCTGAGTCACCCACCGCAGCCGACACAGCCACATGCTGGTGAACAGCCCCGCGCCCGCCGACACCGGGACGGTGCAGCCAGTTGTAGCACCCACCCATGTGTATCGAAACCTTGTTTTGGTGTTGCCAGCCCCAGTATGGCCACACCATCAGAGCTTGGACTCGCTCTGCCACCATCTCACCTTCCTTCCCCCCCTCTACTTTGCCCTGGTGAGGCCACATCTGGAATATTGTGTCCAGTTCTGGGCCCCCCAGTTCAGGAAGGACAGGGAACTGCTGGAGAGAGTCCAGCACAGAGCCACCAAGATGATGAAGGGAGTGGAGCATCTCCCTGCTGAGGAAAGGCTGAGGGAGCTGGGGCTCTTTAGCTTGGAGAAGAGGAGACTGAGGGGTGACCTCATTAATGTTTATAAATATGTTCAGGGTGAATGTCAGGAGGATGGAGCCAGGCTCTTCTCAGTGATGCCCAATGGTAGGACAAGGGGCAATGGGTGTGAGCTGGAACACAGGAGGTTCTGCTTCAACTTGAGAAGAAACTTCTTGACAGTGAGGGTGACAGAGCCCTGGGACAGGCTGCCCAGGGAGGGTGTGGAGTCTCCTTCTCTGGAGACATTCAAAACCCGCCTGGACGCCTTCCTGTGTGATCTCATTGAGGTTCCTGCTCTGGCAGGGGGGTTGGACTGGATGATCTTTTGAGGTCCCTTCCAATCCCTAATATTCTGTGATTCTGTGATATTCTGTGATTCCTCCAGAGCGTGACACTGAGGTGAATAATTCACCAAACCAGAAACCTCACCCCTTACCCACCTACACCCAACTCCCTGCACCCCGGCGGGACCAAACCAATCATCTCAGGCAGATTAGAGCTTTAAAAACCGCTGGGGATGAATAACACACCAGGGACCCTGGAAATGCATCTTTACCCTGGGAAATCACAGAGCTACAAATCACCGGGAGGTGAGAACAGCAGGATAACAACCGGCTCCCGCGCCAGGACGGACGGATGGGCAGAGACGGGGGGTTGGTTATGTAAGAGGCGGCACGTGGCACGGTCAGCCTGGCAAAGAGAGAGTGGGGAAGGGATCGTGCTATAAATACATCACCAGGGAGCGGGGAAGAGCTGTTGAAGCCAAAGGATGCTGCTGGTGGGAGAATGGATGGGGATAAATTAGCTGTGGATATGGAGAGGAGAGGGGAGAAAGGAGAGAAGAGAAAGGGGAGAGAGGAGAAAGGGGAGAGAGGAGAGGGGAGAGAAGAGAGGAGAGGGGGGAAAGAGGAGAGGGGAGAAAGGAGAGAAGAGAAAGGGGAGAGAGGAGAAAGGGGAGAGAGGAGAAAGGGGAGAGAGGAGAAAGGGGAGAGAGGAGAAAGGGGAGAGAGGAGAAAGGGGAGAGAGGAGAAAGGGGAGAGGAGAGAGGAGAGGGGAGAAAGAGGAGAGGGGAGAAAGAGGAGAGGGGAGAAAGAGGAGAGGGGAGGAGAGGGAAGAGGGGAGAAGGAGGAGAGAGGAGAAAGGGGAGAGAGGTGAGAGGGGAAAGAG
>NW_010313220.1:9712-12674 GCF_000700745.2 Antrostomus carolinensis
GAGGGGGGAGAAGGGGGAGAGGGGAGAAGGAGGGGAGGGGAGGAGAGGGAAGAGGGGAGAAGGAGGAGAGAGGAGAAAGGGGAGAGAGGTGAGAGGAGAAAGAGGAGAGAGGAGAGGTCTCATCTGCACCCCCACTGGTTAGTTTAGCACAGAACTGAGTCTGTCCCCACGGTGGGCAGCTTTGCAGACCCTCCAACTGAGTCCCAGACCCACTCTGAGGATGCTCCATCCCACTCCCACCACCACAGAGCACATGCTGGGCTCTCCAGAGCAAACTCTGGCTCTGATACCCAGCTATGGCCACGGCCCCATCTCACTGTGCACGGGTGATGGTGCACGGGTGATGGTGCGAGGGTGATGGTGCGAGGGTGATGGTGCGAGGGTGATGGCGTGAGGGTGATGGTGTGAGGGTGATGGTGCACGGGCGATGGGGGGAGGGTGAGGGTGATGGTGCACGGGCGATGGTGTGAGGGTGATGGTGCACGGGCGATGGTGTGAGGGTGATGGTGCACGGGTGATGGTGTGAAGGTGATGGTGCGAGGGTGATGGTGCACGGGTGATGGTGCAAGCTGAGCCCAGACTTCCCAAGGTTCTACGAATTAAACGAGCGCTAACGAAGCCACCGTCACCGCGTGAGCTGCCGCGTGCGGCGTGTTCTTTACAACCCTTAGGACAAACACCGAGGTTTGTCAGTGTTTCCATCGCTGTGAAAAACATTGATTTTTCCCAGCGTGAGCTTCGAGCTGAGGCTCTCGCGCTTAATAAGACAGAAATGCCAAAGCAGAAGCTGCTCCCGCGGAGCCGTCGGCAGCTCCCAGGCACATCGGGCTCATTTAACGCCGACGGCCCCGTGTGAGAGACGCTGCCGGAGCTGAGTCCCCAGAGGGAAGGGCAGGAGACGTGGCTCCATTTTCTCTCTCTCTCTTGGCTGTAAATAGGAATTCCCACTTCTCAGCTCCCTGTTGGGTGACTGCAGCCATAAAGTGAGTGTGAACTCCACCTATGGAGCCCAGAAAAAAAATAGGAAGCAGCTCTAGTGAGCTGCTCTGAGCACCCACAGCTCCCAGTTAGCAACTGGAATAAGAGATGAAGAGATGAACCTTCCGCTCCCGGCACTGCCTAACACCCGGCTGCCCCACAGCCCTCTCTGCCAGGGATCAGGGAGATGAGCATTGCTCCTGTGGGGAAACTGAGGCACGAAGTGGTATATGGGGGGTCTCTCCTGGACCCTTAAACCACAACCTGCTCCTCCTCCAGTGCCCATGGGTTGATTCGCAGGTCGCTCGCTACAAACCCCAAGGAAACCCAAGCTCACCTCCAAGCACGCTCGCTCCCGCTCAGCACCGGGTGGGTTAACCCAGCACCCTCTGCACCCACCGTGTTCTTGGCCCCACCAGGACCTGCTGACTCAGCACCAACCAGGAGATTTCACCGGAATGAGCCGTTTTCCTGCCGACAAGGGCTCGGCGACCCCATTGTTCGCGGAGGGGCTGCTATCGGCACGCGGAAGAAGCAAGTCTTGCCCCTGAAGAGCAAACTCGAGACTGAAATAAACCACCCCGTTTCCTTCCTGTCGCTGCAGTTTCCAGCCCTGCTCAGGGCTTGGGGTTTTTTTTTTTCACCCCTTCTTCTTCTTTTTAATGAAAACGCCCTCGAAAAACAGCTTCTTCCACTGAAAAGTGAGCACCCGGGTGTTGTTTTCACCGAGTCCGGAAGAGCACGGCGGGGCTGTGGTCCCAACAGTGGCTTTGGGGACAGTCACAGCCCTTTTTCGGGGGTTTTTGTCACCCATTTTGTAGGTTTCAAGGTGGGGGTTTTGCAACCCTGAGCGATGGTGTGAGGGGTTTGGCTGTAGGTTGGGACATCTGGATGTCCTGTGTCAGGTGGGGACGTGGTGACACGGCTGATGTCCCAGCCATGGGGTCCCTTGGGGACAGGCACGTGGCAGCGCCGGGGTACGGCACCGTGTCTGCTGCGCCACCGCAGGGCGGGAGAACCAAGGGCCAAATCCAGCGCTGCTGATTTTCATCCAACACTTGGTTGCAACCTCAGTCCCCATCCCATGGAGACCTTCCCCATCAAACATCTCCTGCACCACTGCACAAGCGAGAGCAGAGCCCAACCCTCTTGTTAAAAAGCATCAGTTAAGGGAGGAAAATGAGACCCCATCATCATCATCACCAAGCCCCCCTCAGCTCCCTCGGCAGCGGGTGGAATATTTCATCCAGGAGAGCAAAAGCACTTCAATAATTTATGGAGCAGCGTGGAGGAAGCGTGTGGAGCAAAGGGAGGGCTCTGCCAAGCTCCAGCTGAGAGCAGAAGCACCTCTACCTCCTCTTCCTCCTCCTCTTCCTCACCAGGGCCATATTAACTTGCTACAAGTTTCCTCTGACACCGAAGCATCATCTCCCCCTGGTTAAATATTTCATGGTGGAGATCCCCTTGGTTTTCCCTCCATCCCATGCACCATTTCCTCCCACTGCTCAAAAAAACCCCTCCTGCTCCACCCCTCAGCACCCCCAGTCCCCCCAAATCCTTGACCAAACGCCAAGGGGGTGGATGGGATCTCATTGCTCCACTCTCCATCCCTCGGCATCGCTTTCCACCACCTCCCCACGCCTCCGACCTTCATCAATTAATTAAACCCTGCCGCCGCGCTGGATTACAGGAGACAGATCAGAGCACCGGGGATGTAACCGGAGAGCCTGACTGCTGTCACCAACCTGTCCCCAACCATCCATGACCCTTCCAGCTTCCAGACCCCATTTTACCAGTGCTGGGATGGCAGAGGAAGAAGAGGAAGAGGAGGAGGAAGCAGGAACCACACCGTCTTTTGCAATAACCGTCCCTCACACGTTGCCATGGGTGCAAACAGCATGGAGAGCCGCCGGGTCCGGTGCGTGTATGTGTGTGCCGAGCAGGGTGAGGCCACCAGGAGGAAGCCACTGAGTAAACACCTCGC
>NW_010313221.1:0-304 GCF_000700745.2 Antrostomus carolinensis
TCCATGTTTTCCTGACATGGAAGTTGATCCAGAAGCTTCCTCTTGGAAGCCAGGAGCTGCTCTTGGTCATCTTCTAGACGCGCTATTCTGTCCTCGAGCCGTTTCAGCTCCTCACCCTGCTTCAGGGAGGAAGGTGACAAGGCGTTCTTGTGCCAGGACACACCGGGCTTACTCGGCCGGTGGCTGCGGGCTGTTGGTGCCAGCAGGACACTTGCATCAAGGCTTTTGTTTCTGTCTGTGCTGTACAAGTCAGTGTGGGGGCGGCGAGGGGCTCCCCCATGTTTCGGCGGAGCACAACCCGGCC
>NW_010313221.1:465-717 GCF_000700745.2 Antrostomus carolinensis
TCGGGAGCACCGGTAGCGGCTTCACCGGGGACCCTCTGAGGGACGGAGGGCTGATCTCGGGGCAGGTGGGGCTTAGGCGAAGCCCTGCGGGTCTGTGTCCCCCGGGTGATGGGCTGGTTGCCGGTGGTCCCTGGCTTTGTCCCCGCGGTTCTGGTGGTCTGGCTGCTGGGGGACACAGGTTTTGTCCCCGCGGTTCTGGTGGTATAAAATTAATTTGTACTACTTGAAGGAAACAAAAAGAGAGAAAGAGAA
>NW_010313222.1:0-14352 GCF_000700745.2 Antrostomus carolinensis
GGTCCCTTCCAATCCCCGACATTCTGTGATAGTGAAAGGAAAAATGAAAACCAGTTTTTGAGGCTTGGGGAGAGAAATTAGACCATTCAAGCTATCCTCCTTCGTATTATCCATTTCGTTTTACTGAGTTTAAGCTTTTTCATATTCACGTCGGGAGGTTGTTACACACATATGCAATAATTGTGTATCGTTTGATTTGCTTGCTGTAGGAGTAGCTAGAAGCTTCTAGCAGGGCTGCTCTAGCACCTGTACCCTCTGATTTGTGTTTGTTACAAACCCAAGCAATTGCATGAACTTGTGAAACCTACTCCTAGTTGTGCAACCAAATGAATCACTGCTTCACTTCTGTGCACTAGTGAAGTAAGAGTTGTGCTTACTGTCTGTCACAGTATGTGTTTATATATCACAGTATATGTTTATCTAACTTGTGGTAAAGCTATTAATGTTCTTTTCAGCTTAATTCTAATTGTTAACTTCTGTTTCAAGTGATTCTGCTAATCCAGCTGAAAGGGAAACGGATGAAGTGGTTCTGAGGAGAAGACAAAAACAGATCAATTTTGGGAAGAATACCCTTGCGTATGACAGATACATTAAAGAAGTTCCAAAGTAAGTTGCACTATGTTGCACATTTCCAAATAAACTCTTTATTAGTTCCTGATGTGTGTAGATCAGCACACAGCTTTAGTTCTCTTAAAATTATATGAACAGTAAGTGAAGAAAACTTGAGATTCTTATCAAGGAGAAACCAGGTATTTTGAATTGAAGGCTAGATGCTCCCACTGTGCATTGCTGTTGCTAGTAGCAAACATGCTTTAAATAAGTTCTGTATTAATCGGCTCCCTGAGACACTTCAGGTGACTGTATTGCTAGACCAGTGTGAAGTTAATTGATACCAGGAAATGGCAGCTTTGAATGAGGAGTGAATAGAGCCTTGCCTTTTAGTATTGGTAGGGGAAACCAGTCTTCAATGATTCATCAGTAACTAAGAAATCAAAACTTTGATTTCTTTCTGTCTCTGTTGTTCCACTTTGAGCTTCAGTCTGTGAATCGTGGCACTTAAATCAAGATTTCTGAGCCAGTCCCCTCTGCTTACTGCACAGTATTGAGATTCAGAAGCTAGTGTGTGGTAGTATGTAGATGTGCATCTGTGTTCTTGTTCAATTTTGAGGATTTTTTTTTTAAATATGGCTTACTGCTTGTAGTTACCAGCTTTCTCTGGATTCTCTTAAGTGTCTGTTATGAAAACTGCCAGCCAAGTGCAATGGACATTGGAAGCTTGATGAGCAAAACCTGAAAGATTAGCCTAGATGACTGGAATCAACAACAGATAGTGTAAATGATCACAGATATCCCACAATATTATGATTCCATCTTTAGTAACATTTTTTTCATCAGAGGGTCTTGGATTGCCTTGTGAGTTGCATTTTGCTTATCACTTTGTCATCAGTGGTAGGGCTGCAGCCAGTCTTACAGTGATGCCTTGTATCTGCATAGCTGTGCTATGATCAGTTAAATCATAGGTGGAGAATAGGAAAGGGTGAGAACAATGTTCAGAAAAAAATATGAAATAGACCTTTAAAAAGTGTTCTGAGTGGCATTTTAACGGGGTAGTTTGCAATACTGTTCCTTCACAGGGATCTCTATCTTATGAGAAGTGTTATGACTAAGTACATTGATCTGTGAAGCTGGTAGGGAGAGCCACTTGAAGCCAAGGTACTTTGTGTGATTTAAAACATTATTGCAATATGCTTCCCCTCAGGCATAAAGCTGACTCCAGTATGGCAGGACTATAAACAAGATTACTTTGTACTGGAGATACGGTTTGAGTGAGCTCTCCAGTAATGCTTGGAGGGCAGGATCTGGGTTTGGGATGCCATCTGAGAAATAGCACTTCCAGCCATGGGGTGATCCCAGAGACCTTTGTTACAGTGTCTGCCCAGTGTTGGTTCAGTGGAAAGGCATATCATTTACATTTTACCCAGAGAGCAGGAGCACTGTGTTTTCTTTATTCCCAAAAGACAAATGCTATTTAGAATTATATCAATCCCATTGTAATAATTCATGGACAGTGGTGGAAGAAAAGTTCACTAAAGATACTTGTGGGTCGACACTTGCCAGCAGCCAAGTACCCACACAGCTACTTGCTCCCTCCCTTCCTCTCCCCAGTGGGCTGGGGAAAAAGTAGAGCAAAATAGACAATACTGATGGATTGAAGTAACAGCAGTTTAATAGGTGAAGGAAAGAAAGGGGAGGAAAAGCAAGTGATGCAAATCCAGTCACTCACTACCACCCACAAGCAGATTGGTGCCAGGGTGTTCACTGAGCCGTGCCTACTTTGGAAGACAGCACCTGGTTTTTATTGGTGAGCATGATATTATGTGGTGTGGAATATCTCTTTGGGCAGTTTGAGTCAGCTGTCCCAGTGGTTTCCCCTCTAAACTTCTTGTTCACTCTCAACTTAACGACTGTGGAAGGAGGCAGGGCAAAGTGGGGAAAAAGAGAAGGCCTTGAAGCCGTGCAAGCACAGTTCAGCAATAGCCAAAAATTAATGTGTTACCAGGATTGGTTTAGCCCTAAGTCCAAAACACAGCACTAAAGGGACTGCTATGAAGGGTGTTAACTCCATCTCAGCTGGGCTCAGTGCAATACTAAATACAAAGAAACTTCACCTGACTCAGGAAAACTGAGACAGAAGTAGCTGGAGGTTGGGATACTATTGAAGAAGTGTGAGTTATGCTGTTTCTGTTTCATATTTGCCCATGGGCAGTAGGGATTGGCTTTTGGCAGCTGTCAGAGTGGACTGGATGAACATCTGGTCTGACTCAGCATGTTATTGTTAGTTGTTGCTTGTGTGGTCTGTTTTTGACAATTTCAGTTAAGAGTTTTAAAAATATGAATATTTTATTTATTAGGCCACTGATGCCTGTGTGATCTGGTGGCCTGAGGATTTTATTTTAAGACCGAAAATCATGTTCTAAAATAATAAATGTTACTGTGTATTTACAGGAATCAGCGAATACCAGGAGTTCATCCTAGAACTCCCAACAAATTTAAGAAGTACAGCCGAAGATCTTGGGACCAGCAGATCAGGCTGTGGAAGATAGCACTGCATGCCTGGGATCCTCCTACTGAAGAAACCTGGGATCTGCAGCCAGTGTGTGTGTGGGGGAATTAAATCAGCACCTATCTCTTGCTTCACAGCAGGACTCTCTTATTTCCTTTAGAGCATTGCTAACTGGGAGCAAGAGAGGAGATCAAGCTCAGAAATGGGAGTCTCCTTAAATGCTTTGTTTTCCTTTTGAATTCTGTTAATCTTCAAGATAATTCACATTATTTAGTCTAAATTAATCTCCAGTAAGGTGCTTTGGGGAGGAAGGCATTTGGTCTGTTTACAGTACGACACTCCCTTCCCCTGTGTGTTTACACTGGTGAGCACAAAGTGAAATTATTTTTCTAGGAAGGGACAGGCATGAGCAGTAATTCAGTGATTGCTGTTCCTTGACCTTGATAACGTAACCTTTTCATCTTTCCTTTTTCCGATGTCAGCCACCTTTCTTCAGGAATAACAATATGTTAGAAGATTTGAGAAATGTAAGATTAGAGAGAGATTTCTCTGCTCTTTGCAGGAGAGTGCTAACTGTGTTCAAGATGGAATTTTATTTTTTTTTTAATCTTTTGAGAACTTTGAATTGCTGTAGCAAGGCTAACTGTGAATTGACACCACCTAATACTTTACAAGATTTGGACTAGTAAATTAGGAGGAAAAGCATGAATGGAATTCTCTTAGCTCTGTTAACTGCATTGTGTAAATAGTTTTAGCTGTGTTGTAATTGACCTACAGTGAAAGTTTGCAGAATTTATATGTCATATGAGATGAACTGTTAATTGTTACTGCAGCTTAACTGTCTTCTGCATGGAGCAGTAAGCCAGCTGGGATAGTATGTTACATTCTTTTTCTTTTTTTTTCCTGTTTTTAGTAGGACAGAACCCTCAGGCAGTTCCCAGGAATGGTTCTGCAAAGATCAGGATGTTTCTGGCTCCTTTGTATTTGACGAAAAGCAGAAGAGAAATGAGTGTGAAGATGAGTGCAGACAGACTGAGCACACACCAGAGAGGTATGAGGTGGAACTTCTGTGGTTAAGTCATTGAAATAATTCAATGCATGTTGAAGCTGTCATGTTTTTTGTAGGAAATGTTTAGTGAGGGAGGGCAGTTAATGCTCAATTTCAGAGTCTGGTACTTTGGCTGTTGAATGTAATCCATCACTGGTACAGAGCATTGAATGTGTAAAAATTACCAGCATTACAGAATTGCATGATTAACAGCAGAAAAAAGCAGTGTTTTGTTCAGCTTCTCTGTTTGTACAGTGGAGTAGTGAGGTTTCTTTAACCACTGTTGGCAAGTACTGAAATAAGGATACCTTTTTCAGAAGCAAGAGTGACCATCCTCAATTAACAGTATTACACCTGTCTGCAGAACAGCAGGGAAGCCAACAGTGAAGCACCTTATGCACCTCCCTGTTTACTGAGATATCTTGATCTGGTGGCGTGGCTGGGGAGCTGAAAATGGGGCTGCTCCACATTTCTTCTGATTGTGACTCGGTTCACTTTCCAAAATACAGTGGAGTGGTTACCAAAATTTGAGCCACTTTCTCTGTGTTCCTCTGTTGTGACTGAAGAATCATACCCTAAAAAAAAGTCTTCCTGTGTAGTATGTGCCATTGTTTTGCAGAACTCTGATAAGCATTTAAACACAGACGGAAAATGTTGTGTGTGTAAAATCTGTCTTATTTTTGTAGTCCCTGTTCTCCAGATTCTTCTCCAGTATGGAAACGCAGAAAAAGAAACAATTCTGACTCTTCTGTGATTTCAAAGAGCGAAAACCATTATGTGCATATGTACCACACACTGGAAAGGTATGAAATGATTCTCCATATGGAGATGCACTGATATTATGAAATGACTTTTGGAATATGGAATATGACTGATACTTATCCATCCCATCCCACACAAGTGTATTTAAATATGTGTGCCATTTAATGAGGAAGGGAAATCATGCCAGAATAATTGTGTTGTATGGTAGCAAGTATTTACAGTGGTCCACTGCAAAGGTGAAGAAACTTCATTGTCAGAAGACACAACATAGGTTATTTTTTGTGTGTCAATTTAGGCAACGCTAATGTCTTGTTCTTTATTTCTCATGGAACCTGGTTTCTGCTTCACAAGTTGTAATTCCAGAGTGGTTAGGCATCTGCCATAGTTATTTCTATAGTTGAGTCCAGCACAGAGCCACCAAGATGATGAAGGGAGTGGAGCATCTCCCTTATGAGGAAAGGCTGAGGGAGCTGGGTCTCTTTAGCTTGGAAAAGAGGAGACTGAGGGGAGATCTAATTAATGTTTACAAATATGTTAAGGGCAAATGTCATGAGGATGGAGCCAGGCTCTTCTCAGTGATGCCCAACGATAGGACAAGGAGCAATGGGTGTGAGCTGGAACACAGGAGGTTCCGCTTAAACTTGAGAAAAAACTACTTTACAGTGAGGGTGACAGAGCCCTGGGACAGGCTGCCCAGGGAGGTTGTGGAGTCTCCTTCTCTGGAGACATTCAAGACCTGCCTGGACGCCTTCCTGTGTAAAATTGTTTAGGTTCCTGCTCCGGCAGGGGGATTGGACTAGATGATCTTTTGAAGTCCCTTCCAATCCCTAATATTCTGTGATTCTGTGATTCTCATAGCTCTTGCATGCACTGCATTCTGCTTTTGGCATACAAGTTGATGAACGTTGTGGTAAGGGAATGGAGCCCAAATGTGCACTCATTATAGGCAGCCTATTTAATTATTAACCATGTTACATTTACTACAGGTATTACAGAGAATAGTTGTTTGTGAAGGGATGTGAAAGTAGCTTTGTATATTTTAATTAAGCTTTTCCCTGCCTTATGCATGCTGGTATGGAAGAAAATGCTTGTTGGAACAACGAAGAATTGGTCACCCAGCCTGGGACTGGGGCAGAGTAACATTAATGTTCAAATATGGATAACAGAAGGGTGGAGTTTTTTGGGCACATGCTAAGTTTTTCAGGAATTAAACTAGTCATCTAGCAATTGGTCTTAATCATATTTCCTTTTTTCCCCTTTCCTAGCTACTGCATAAGTCTTCCTATGAATGAGAAATTATAGGCTATCTAGAGGAGAGCATGGTTTAACTCTATACAAATTTTTGACAGAACCACAAGAAAACTGGAACAATTATTTAAGTTTTTTGGGGTTTAGTAGGCTTTTCACAGTAACATTAGTAAAAATGTTTATACAGGTGTGTTTCCTCTCGACTTAGCCCCCTCATTTTCAGAAAATTAAGAGGAACTGTGTTACAAAGGTCCATCGTTTCAGACCTTTTCACTTCCTTTCTAGTCTTACTGAATCAGGATATCAGGAGGCTTTTTCAAAGTGCTCAGAGTGGGATGCCTTTGGTGAAAATGATGAAGTAATGACAGTACAACAGGGTATAGAAATAACAAGGTAAATATCATAAGGATGTTCTTTCTGTTTTATTGCTTGTACTGTGAAGGTGTTCTTTGATATTTTTTTTAAATCTTTCTTTTCCTTCACTGTTTAATACTATGAGAGTTTGGGGTTTTTTTTTCCCTTATATTTCCTCCAGTGTGTGGTATATTTCGTTGTTTTTTTCTTCTTTGAGTTTACTTATCTTTTTCCAGTCTGACTCTGTATCTATTGCTTTATGCTGCTTCTGCCATTAAGTAATGCTGGAAGACGCTGAGCCCTTTTCACCCTCTTGGTCTTATGGAAAGCAATGACATTTTGCAGAATGGGTCCCCATGGTTGTTACTAGCCTCTCACTTCCTCAGCCTCAGAGCTGAAAGCTTCCCCTCTGTCTCCCTGGAGATTAAGTTGGTTTATAGCTGACAACAATGGTAGTTACTTGTTTTTATGCAGTGACCCGATTCCAGCCAGTTGTTCTTCAGGATGGAACAGTCAGAAACAGAAAAACAACTTCTTTCTGCCTGACAGCAGAACTTGCAGAGACACAGACTGCAGGCTGGAGAGGTATAAAATACAGCTCATCAACTGGGGGCTTTTTTTTTGCGTGTTAAGTTAGAAGCATAGTTGCTTTACTGCTGTATTTCAATCCAAATTTTTATTATAAACATAGATTTTTTTTTTTTTTTAACTAATCTTCTTAGAGATGTGTTGGCCAGTATTTATATATTGTGTGGTAAAATTCTTTTCTTATGCTCTCATGTTATAGTCTGTACTAGAGTAAATAGCAGGTCATGTTTGTATTTAGTGTAAAAAACTTACCATAATAAAACCAGTTAATCTTTGAGATTTTTTTTTTTATTTGTAGGCTTAAACTTTGTAGCACTTTATTGGAAGGACATCAGTCAGAATACTCTGAAAGAGGATGGGGAAGTTCAAGTGCTGAAGATAGAATAATGAGGAAAAAAATTTAAATACCAAGGTGAGTTCATGCTGACTGCTTATTTTACCTGTTCTGTTTCAGTAGCCCATTTGCAGTGTCATTCCACAGAATCCAACTCTTCAGTTCAAGCAGATCAGTTTCTCTTTTTGTTCCTTTCTAATATTAGTATTTTATCCCATCCTCTTGTATTTAATGCAGCACCTTAACTAAAAGATCTAATACTTCAGACTTAGCAAATTGAAATATTTACCTGTTCAGCCAGAAAACATGTGTTTTATCTTATCACCTAAATGAAAAGTGACAGAGTTTTTTTTTATTATTTCAGTAGCAGCTTTTCTGCCTCTTAGTATTTTTGTGATGAAGTCACAACTTTGCATTTGCAGCAGTAGATTTCACTGAAAATTTTCTCATGGACTTCAGATTCTTGTGGTGTGTTAATAGGATGGGTAGTATCTTGAGGTAAACAGGTTTTGTTAGCAGATGCTCTTTTGCATAATTTGATTCTTCGATCTGCATTTAATGAAGACTCTGAAACATTATGGACCAGGGTAGAAACATCTGTTTAACAGTGATCTTGGAATATTTTGCATAATATTCATTAAGAATATGACACACAATTAGTTTTATACTACTTAAGTTCTGAATTCTAGCAGTATGAGGAAAAGACAGGTAGAGCTTTTAAAAAAAAATTGTGCTAGTGGTGTTTTTTCTATTGACTTTATTGTGCTTTTTTAGTTTAAAAACTCTGAGCATGAATTTCACTTTTATAAAATGCTAATTCAATATTTGAAAATGTCTAGTCTCTTTGTATATAGAAGTATCAAAGAAGAAGGACTTTCTCCTGTGACCGAAAATGATTTGAAGAATAGAGATATAGCCTGAGACCAGCAGATCAAGCCTTGGAAAAGTGGTGCAGTCACATAAGATCTGCACTGAAAGAGGAAGAAATTTATGGTCAGCATATGTGCAATCAACATAAGGTGAAATGTGCAGGTAAAGGAAGCGTGCCTCTGTACGTCACAGTTAAGAGAACCATTCTGATGATTCTAGATGGTTGAAATTTAGCTGCTTTTCTGTTGTCTTTGTTGTAAATAAGGCTCTATTAAGGAGTGTATATATTCAGTGGGTTCATAATCATTCATTTTAACTGAAAAAATATCTTTGTGACTTGTAGAATGTAGAAAGTGAATTAAATAGGTTCTCTGTGGAGCAACACATTGGTTTTCCGGGATGCAAAGATCAATATTTAGGGAGACACTGCCTTTAACCGTGGTTTTTAGGCGTGATGAGGTCTAACTCTCAAATGGCAGGAGCTTCATCTGTGGAAGGTGAATGTTGCTTGAAAACCAGATAGTGGGTTACATGGTAGAGTTTTGCACCCCCTGCCTTTTTCCTAAAAGAAAATTTCTGTCTTAAACAGGAAAAATAAATGTGGGTGTTTTAGAGCCCAGTTAAATGTTCTTAAGTTTGAATGTATCTGGTTGCTTTTTAAAGTGAAAAAAAAACCTTAATCAGTAGAACTCTTAAGATATGGCAGGAATGTGTTAAGTAGAATTGAGAGAAAAATGTATTTTATGAATTAATAATGACAGGTGAAAATTATGCAAAGCTCAATGGCTTCATTTTCTCTTTGACAAATACTTTAAGGATATAGGGTATGTAGTACTCTCTCTGTTTTTCTAATAACCAATGTTCTCAAGAGTGTTCATACTCTCTGAAACTCTTTAGTGTGGACAACATGGCTTTGTCTTTTATACTGTGCTTTAAGATCAACATACGCAGTGCTCTGTTCCATTTACTGCTGTTGTAACACTGCAGCTTACAAGAGTAAATGTTTTGCTGTTAATGACTAGATATATCATATTTATAAAACACTGTTAATCTGCCTTTTTGTTTAGGTTTCTCCAGATCCTGTAAGGATAGATTGTTTCCTGCAAACTCTGCCTCAAGTGTAAAACTTCAGATTTCATTAAGCCTGCGCGACGATGATGATGGATGTTCCATAAAGCTTTTATGAGAATGTTTCTGCTTTACCTGCCTTGGCAGGTGATGTGTGCATCATATTGTAAAGACTGCTTCGGTTGATGGATCCTGCTGTTGCCATTTGGAGATCATGCTACTTAGAGTGCACTGATGTTATGCTGGTGAATTGGTCCAATATCAAACGAAACTGAAGAATGCTACCCCTTAAACCAAGGAGTTAAACCTCTTTCCTTTACTGGACCAGGATTGTACTTCCAACCTGAAGAACTGCTTCAAAAGAATATAGATAATTTCAACCTTTCTCCAGGGGTTAAAGACAGACTGTCCTTAGCTTTTGGACTGAGTGATCATCCATTTGTCTTATTTACTGTTCTCTGAGATGAGATATATTAAGCTAGTGTTTCCCTAAACCTAGTGAGAGAAGAGAAAGGAGAGGTAGATGGTTTATCAAAATCACATCTCTCTGTTTAAGGTGATAAGTGACAGTTTGAACAGCAACACAGCCTAAATCCCTGGATTTTGCTTTTATGTGTGTTGCAGCCTGACCTAAAGAGCCAGTCTACTGCTAAGAGTATAAGAGGATGAGTTCAGTGCCCGCTGTTCCTACAGGAATTGGAGGTGAGCAGCAGTATTTACAGGTCTGTAGCTGCTATTGGGCATGGGGTGTCCAGGCTAAGGATTGCAATGATGTTGAGGTAGCCTCTCGTTTGTTTTACTCTAGCACTGTGCTGAGGTCAAAGTGAGGGCTGAGGCTATGGTGGAGTTTAGACCAGGTTCATGTGCCAGTTACAAGGATTTTTTACAGTCCTTGTGGCATTTTATGTAGCATGTACTGGGATACAAGTGTCTGTTAGAGCTGGGAATTGTCTCTTTGCAGGAGTTTGGTTTGGCTTTTCGCAAGGCCAGAACTGTGAGTGCTAGGGATGACACAGCAGCCTTGCTGTGGGGCTGGCAGTGTACTCAAGAGCGAAAAGCCTGTTGTGCTACTGATGTGGAAATAAGCTGGTTCCCCAGAAACTGCTCCAAATCCCTTCCAAAACATTTCCAGGCATGCTCAGGCATGGGGTTCAACAAGGGTGGCTCAGTCACAGCACAGAGCACAGAGTGTGTGTATACAGGGACCCATCTGTACAGCACTATTTAAAGAAGTGATATTTAGAACCCTGTTGTTCCAGTGTGCATGCTTTTGTGTGATTTATGGTAATTGTAAATAAAGGAATGTGTTACACTTTTGGCATTTTGTCTTTATGCAGAAGAATTAAAGACTTTAAAAATCCCTGTTAGTTTGCTTTTTGCTGTTATGTTGTCAGAGTTTCATTATAAAAGGATTGTGTAGGTTCAGTAGTCCTTTTTTATTTGTTTTAGTGTGTTTTGTTTATTTTGGGGGTTTTTTTAGCCCTTGCTAAAAGAGGGAAGGAGGACTCTTCAGAGATTAAATCAAACTCCTGTTTGAGTTTACAGCTTGGGTTGTGTCCAGCCCCTCAGTTTGTATTTTGACATCTTGTCATGCACTTGTATTTGGTGCATTGTAACCTGGTGGAAGGAGCAGCTGAAGCCCTAGCACCCGTTCTGCCATGAGAATGGTGTCCTGGAGAGGATGGAGCTGTTAGGTGAGAGTAATAAGCTGTCATGAAATACCTAAACTAAGCTGTCAGAACCCTTAAGCTTTTGCCTGTGATGGACAGGGCCTGCAGCGGATTTATGGACACAAATCCATAGGATTTGTAACTGAGCAATCCTCAAAAGATCTTGTATTTCTCAGTTAAAGGTACTTGAATTAGAAATAGAAGAACCCATCTGCCTGTGGCAGTTAAATTTTGGGCAGATTTATTCCCTGATCCAGGTTCTGTACACTTGGACAAGCTATCCTGGCACAAGAGGAGGAAAGAAACTGAGCAGGTGAGGCTTGAGGTCCACTGAAGTAATTTCATGCAATGCTGCCACTGTATGTAGAACTATTGTAATGTCCTCTAATTAGTAACAGTAACCTCATCAGTCTAAACAGAGCAGTTAAAACTGAAACACAGTCTGTCCATTCACTTGCGTTATCTATTCAAGGCTGTTTGACATGAGAGTTTACAACTGAGGTTAGCAAACGTTAAAGTCTAGCACTCCACCCTCAGTTTGTATTTGATAGCCTTCCATTAATTTTACCCATTTTATTTAAATTTGCATAAATCTGGTCAGTTTGTAATTAGGCCAAAATAAACTCTGAACCTCACCAGCCAAGAAGTGACATGTATCCTCTGTTGGCATGTTTCCACTGGGAGAGTCTCCTTACAGATGATAGTTATCTGTGCTTGTAGCATCAGCCCTTCACTAGCAGTTCTGAAATGCCACTGTTATGCGTATTTTGTTTTGTTTTTAAAACTGCTCCTTTGAGGTCACAGTGATGAAGATACCTCTTTCTCCCCTTAAAATTCCCGCTGTGGTGTGAAAGTGCTTTTCTGAAGGATTTTCATTGCTGACAAGGACAGAAAGACGTGAGGCAGCTGTAATCCCTAAGCTGTGTTACAGCAGATAGGTCTGCTGGATAAACAGAGTTTAACTTGCACGTGCTGTTATGCTAAAAGCCCTGTGTGGCTTCCAGGCTCTCCTCTATCTGGCTCACTTGGATGCGTTCAGGTAAACACGCCGTTCAAGTCATCTTATCTCAGAGCAAGGCTGGAGGCAATGGAGTTTATTTGTACGTGCTTTGGACCTGTGCTGTACCTCAAGCGTGTCCTTGGTTCAGGAACACAATTCTGTTTTCCGTAGCAGCGTGTGGGAAAAGAGAGGTGCTAGCAGAGCAGACTTCCCTGCAGGAGTGTGGATGTTTGTGCGGATGCCACACAGAAGATGTGTGAGTTTGTACAATTACCTTCAAGGCCAGGCAAAGGGAAATGAACTCCTAAGGTAGATCCTTTACTGTTTTCAGATCTCAGAGTCTTACTGAGTGTAGAGCCAGCCCGACTGTTAGCACCCAAAGGCAGGCATTTTGGAGATATCCTACAACAGAGATCTCTGAGGAGAAAAGGATGGGATGTGTGTACAACCTTTAAGGAAAAAAACATGACTTGATGGAATGTGAATGCAGTTCTCCATTACCTCTTCTCAAAATACTACTGATTTCAGCCAGGAGCACTAGATATGTAGATATTCCATCCAAAAAAGCATTATTAAACAGCTAAAATATCATTTCCAAATACATAGCAGGAGTCTTTGAGATACATACATAGAATTTGAATACAGATGAAATTTGTAGAGGTGAAACATTTTAATTCAGTGTATTCACAAATGGGAGAAAGTGTAAAACCATTGAAAAGTTGAGCAAAATAATGCAAAAAAAAAAAAAAAATCAGTAGAAAGTAAGGCAGCTGCTGAGATTTCAAACTGTTTAATTTCTAAAAGCCATTGCAACTTACTGGCTGAAGACTCTTGGTCTGGCCTGGTGCAAGTGCCAGGGCAGGCTGGCAGTGAGCAGCCTTCTTTCCACTTCTGAAGCTGGTAGTTTTGCTGGGAAGTTAGTGTGAGTGTGTGTATTCATCTAGCTGTTGTCTGGCACAGCTTTGAGGGGGGAAAAAAATAATAATCTGAATGGTCAAATAATATTTGTGCCTTTTTGGAAAAAATAGTGAATTTCTCCCACTTTAACAAGACAACATGCAATGAGATTTCAGTCTTGAGCTTCACTGAGCAGGTGTTTCATCTTGGCCTTCAAGACCACATATATAATACTGCAGCCATCTCTGGTAGAAGAAAATTCAGCGTTTTTTACTGTGCTGATCTGGGATTCTTATCTGACCTCTACCTTCTTACCCTGGCTCTTATGCCCAGAGTTAAAAGCAGCTGTAGATACTGTGCTGTGTGGTTTTGCACACCCTTGAAGAAAGCCCTTTTTGTATCTGCAGACTGAAAAAGGGGTAAGGAGCTGGGTGGTTATTTATCAGACTTCAGCTCGGATGTTCCTGTAGGCCATTCTATTCAACTCTCCAAAAATGATTAATCAGCAAACAGGAACAAACAGATGCAATCCTGGAACTACTCAAGATTTGAGTCGAGAGACCTGGAATTAATGGGTGCATGTGGTGAAGAAGAGGCAGAACGACTAAGATATATATTCCATATTGCAGGTGCTGTTCCTCTGATGACTGTCTTAATTACTTTAAATACAATGGATCCAAAGCAACGTATTTGTTTCAGCTGCAATTATGCTGTTTGGACAATTCCTAGCACATGAAGGTGTGTACTGCTACCCATTGTGCCTGGTGACTATGTCCTTTCTACTCCATGTGTGCACAGCAGGAGCTCCAGTTCTGTGTAAGCGATGACCTGAAACACAAGTCAGAGTAGCAGGCATCTTTCACTTTCATTTCTGTAAATAATTACATGAGAAAGTTGCAGTTTGTGAAACCATGCTTCATTTCTACAGTAGAGATGCAAATTCTCCCTTTCAACATACACTACAATCTTGCTGCACCTGGAGTGTCTTCATAAAAAAACCCCCAACAAAACAAACCACCACCTGTCAATATGTACTCAGAAAGTCTCTCCAAAAAACCATTGCTGGGCTTTGGTAGTTGCTTTTTTGTTAAGCTGCTCAAAATATTAAAAAAAAACCCCACCACCACCACAAAAACACCAACAACTTTTGTTTGCTACTTCTGCCACGCATCAAACACATTTAATTGCTGATCTAGCAAGTGTTACTCAAATATGGCCTGCCCTAGTAATGAATATTAGTTTTACTTCACCCAGATTCATTTGAAGACATGTTTATGCTCTTAAATCTGTCACATAACCTACTCCAGGGCTGCTTTGCACCTGCTTGGCTGGCAGTTTTATTTTCATAAAATCATAGAATCGTAGAATGATTAGGATTGGAAGGGACCTTAAAGATCATCCAGTTCCAACCCCCCTGCCATCAGCAGGGACACCTTCCACTAGACCAGG
>NW_010313222.1:14381-17471 GCF_000700745.2 Antrostomus carolinensis
CCCGGCCTGCCCTACAACACTCCCGGGGAGGACCAGCCACAACTTCCTTGGGCAACCTGTTCCAGTGTCTGACCACCCTCACAGTGAAAAAGTTCTTCCTAATATCTAATCTAAACCTTCCCTTGTTTTGTGATTAATTGCCCTTATGAAAAGTCCTTCCCCAGCTTTCTTGTAGCCCCTTCAGGTACTGGGAGGCCGCTATAAGGTCTCCCTGGAGCCTTCTCTTTTCCAGGCTGAACAGCCCCAACTCTTTCAGCCTGTCTTCATAGGAGAGGTGCTCCAGCCCTCGGATCATCCTGGTGGCCCTTCTCTGGACTTGTTCTAACTGGTCCATGTCTTTCTTATGTTGGGGGCTCCAGAACTGGATGCAGTACTCCAGATGGGGCCTTGCAAGGGCGGAGTAGAGGGGTAGAATCACCTCCCTCGACCTGCTGGACACGCTTCTCTTGATGCAGCCCAGGATACGGGGTTACTGTATTTTCTGTTACTGCTCTTCAAGTGTCTGGTCTTTGAGCCAAAAAGCAGAGATTCTTGAGAACTCCTGTGCTTGTTGCAACCTTACTAGATAAATATGCAAGTTAAAGGAAAAAAAAAATATATATCTAATTGCAGCTTTGAAAAGTCTCATATTCCTAAATATCATTAGAAGTATTTTGGACTAAGGCCACATCTGCACTAAAAAGCTTTACTGGTGAAACCTGCAGAATTTTTGTCTTGTTTTCAGAGCTCAGTAACATTTACACTGACTGTGCATTTACCTTGCATGCACGTGTAACCCCGTTTGTTAAGTAACCAGGGCCAAGGTTTGCTGGCTTTCTACTACCTGTGAAAGATGAGGCTGATCCAGTAAAAATGCAGCCTGACATGCAAACTGTGTATGATCCAGAAGAAAGCTTGCTAAAACGAAGTTTAAAATCCTATTTTCTGTTTTCTGATACCACGACTATAATTCTGCTCTGTTTTTTTGAACTTTTATTATCATAACTGTTGTACAGCGCTTTTTTTTTTTAAGAGGCAATGAAGCTACAGGTAGTGAAAAGAAGTTAACTGTATGCTGCTGGCAGTAACCAAATGCCAGCGATGGAGAGGCCAGCAGTGCAACAAGTGATTCAGTTCATGATACACAGGTGAGATGTGGTCAGAAGAAACTGCATGATAAGAATTAATGCAAAATTGTGCTAGCTTCTAGGGCAAGTGAGAGCTGCTATGGCCATAGGTGACAACAGCTCTTACAAAGCTTGTAATTCTTGAGAACTCACTTTTTGACAGCAGAAACCTTACAACCAGAAAGTATAGGATGAGTGAGTATTACCTAATTGTGCTGTGAAGGAATGGATTTAGACAAATTCAGCTGGGGCTCTTGTTGGAGAATAACAGGATGGATATCCCGACTGGGGGCTTTCTCCTGTCGCATGTTGCTCCTGTGAACTGAGGCAGGAGGTAGCACATTTTTTTTGGCAATTTTAAGGTTTTAGTTGAGGCATCATGGTAGGAATTGTTGTAATATACTGAAAACAGACTGTCTCCTGTAGACCTGGATCAGAATATGCACGCTGCATTTGAACAAGCAGAAATATAACACATAATTAAACACTCTTGGGGCACTGCATACCTTAGAAACTGAATTCCAGGACAGAAAAATAAATTCTCCTTTGAAAACAGTGTTCTTTCCTGCACTTTATATCTTACTAATGTCAATATATTTTATTAAATTAAGAACGTTAGATCTCTCTGCTGATTGTTTTAATCTTAATCTGGCAACAGCTGATACATTTGCTGGTCTGAGAAGCCAGAAAAATGCCTCTTGAAAAAAGGAAGAGAACTAGTAACAAAACAATAGGAGAAACGTCCCATTCTCATTGCTACCATATCACATGTTGAATACCAAACCTGCAGAAATCTGAAGGTTATATTATATTCCAAAAATAATCTAGTACCTTTTTAAATATGAATGCTTGCTTGCTTGTGGCGATAAAATCACTTTACATAGAGGTAACTTTAGCACCTGTGCCTTTGTTACTGTGATAGCTACGTCCAGTGTGCAAGAAGAAGCACCAAAGCCAGAAGAAAACACTGCCCAGTTTGTACACGTCTCTCTGTGAAGCGTCCCACCAGCCTTCAGCCTTCACGAGGGCTGCAAAGGTATTTTTATTTAAAGCTGTACTTGTGTTCTGCTGTAGTAGTGTCCTGCTTTTTGCTAGGATAGGGTTAATTTTCTTCTTAGTAGCTAGAAAGCTCTGTGTTTTGTTTTCAGTGAGGATTATTGTGAGAAGAATGTTGATAACTATAAGGACACTGTGCTTGGGCAGTTTCCAAGGAGAGAGGACTGGAAGGCGAGGAGAGAAGAAGAAAAGTGTAGTAGTTAGTAAAACCCAGAATGACAGTTGGATGCCAATCAGATATTCCAGATCATATCACGTCATGTTCAGTTTATTAACTGGGGCTGACTGGAAAGGTGGTGATTCTCTCAGGAATTACTTGGGCTCATTTTTCTGAGATTGCAATTTCAGTTTCAGGGTTCCTTTTCGCTCCTCTGGGATTGTTATCAGTGGGTGGTGAGCAAATGTACTGTGCATCACTCATAAATATATAGTTGTTATCATTATTACTCTTATTATTTTAATTTAATTTTTACTCTAATTATTAAATTGTTCTTATCTCAACCTACAAGTCTCCTCACCTTTACCCCTCCAGTTCTCTCCCCAATTCCCTGGGTGGCAGGGAAGGAGTGGGGGGAGGCTGCAAGTGGTTGTGTCTTGTTTGGCTGCCAGCCAAGTTAAACTATCACAAGTAGTTTTCCAGTTTGTTTCTAAATTACTATTGCAAAATGTCAGCGCAGACCGGATCTCACCGCCCCTGTGGAAACACCATGCACGTGCAATTAAAAACACCTGAAATCTCCACTTATTAAAGCATAGCAACCTCATGGCATTACCCAGCCTTATCCAGTATTGATATGAAATATTATGGAAGGCCCTGTCATTTCATAAGGTATGAATTTAGGATGCACTGATCTGCCGGGGGGTTGGAACTGGCTGTGGAAGTGCCGCGCGCTCGGTTAAGGAGCCGTGCGATGAGCGCGGTCCTCCC
>NW_010313223.1:0-1181 GCF_000700745.2 Antrostomus carolinensis
TGTCACCGTGCCCCTGCCTGTGCCAGCAGCCCGGGGCAGAGCCCACCAGCGTGGGTGAGCCGGGAGCGCGCGCGAGGGTCAGCGGGGCCGTGTGACAGCGCTAGTCGAGTAGGATAACTACCTTCAGTCAGGGGGGTGGGGAGTTAGGAACACTTAGTCGCTGATGTGCGAACATTTTATGCAAATCATTTAATGACCTAATTTGCATATAACCATAAACTTCTGTTTAAAAAAAAAACAAAACCAAACAAACCCAAAAAAAACCCTCCAGAAAAGGTGTTTCTGTGTCTGGACTCGGTGAGGAGGGTCCTGGGTGAGTGGGACCTGCTGCCCATCGTGAGCTTTCCTGTGGCACCTGCCAAAGCCACCCACAGGGGTGACAAGCCATGCAGGCTTCCTGGGCTGGGTCACCCCAGGTTTGGTGGCACCAAGCTTCACCTTCAGGGGAGCCCAGCACCCCGGGATCAGGGCTGGGGTGGGGACAGGACCTGCAGCCTTGGCTGCCTGGATGGCTCTGGAGTGAGGGTACAGCACACGCAGCTTATGGGCAGCGTGCAGGGTCCCCAGGGAGTGTCCAAGGTCCCCAGGCTGTGAGCAGGGTCCCCAGGCAATGCAGAGGGTCCCCAGCAACTTGCTGTGTCTCTGGCTGTACACATGGTCCCTTGAGCAGCCTGCAGTGTCCCCAAGCAGTGTGTGGGGTCCCCTGGGCAGTGTGCCAGGTCCCAGGGAATGTGTAGTGTCCCCGAGTGGCATGCAAGGTCCCTTGGGCAGTGTGCAGAGTCCCCAGGGGGTGTCCAGGGTCCCCAGGGAGTGTCCAAGGTCCCCAGGCTGTGAGCAGGGTCCCCAAGCAGTGTGCAGGGTCTCTGGCTGCAGGAGTGGTCCCTTGGGCAGCGTGCAGTGTCCACAGGGAGTGTGTGCAGTGTCCCCAGGAAGTGTCCAAGGTCCCCAGGCTGTGAGCAGGGTCCCCAAGCAGTGTGCAGGGTCTCTGGCTGCAGGAGTGGTCCCTTGGGCAGCGTGCAGTGTCCACAGGGAGTGTGTGCAGTGTCCCCAGTATTGTGCAGTGTCCCCTGGCAGTGTCCCCAGTATTGTGCAGTGTCCCCAGGCAGCTCCAGCCCTGCAGCCCCTGCCTCCTCCTCCAGCTGCAGCCCACATCGAGATGACACCACAGCTCAAAGCCCACC
>NW_010313224.1:0-2063 GCF_000700745.2 Antrostomus carolinensis
AGGCTTGAGCTAAAGTGTGTTCATTTAAAAGTCCAATTGAAGCAGCGCTGAGCCCAGCCGTGGGCTCCCCATCCCTTGGCAGCCAGCTCTGGGATGACGAAGGGGACAAATCTTGTTCAAAGCCCAAACGAGACATTTTTTTTTATCCCTCTTCCTTCTTGCAGTCTCGGGGGGTCTTTCATTTGAGTTTCCTTTCCTCCCTGAACAGACCATTGACCCTGTTGTGTCTCTGCTGCTCTCGGTGCCTGGAGCTGGTGGGGTACTGTGGGGGTCATGCTTTACCTCAGGACCTGGGTGCAGAGCTGAGAGCTGGGGCCATCTGACAGCCACGGCTTCTGCTTGTTCATGGCTCAAAGGTGACATCTTTTCTCCAGTTATTTGTGTGAAACACCCAACCGTGGGAGAGCCGAGAGCAGAAAGTGGGTCCTGTCATCCCCACCAAGGGCAGGGATCACTGAGACCTGGTTTTATAGCCTCTCCCCAGCACCAGGGAATGGAGGGACCGAGGCCAGGGAGGCCAGCTCTGCTCAAGCATGGAGAAGGTGGCTTTGGTGGCACTCATCTTCTGGTTGCACTGGGTTTTTTTGGGCTGTGACAGCAGTGACTTCAGCACTGCTGCTGTGTCCTTAATGGGGTTCATCTTCCCTTTCTGCAGAGCTACACCAAGAGCGCTGCCTTCATCGTCACCCTGCACCCACTGCAGAACACCACCACCGACTTCTGGAGGTTGGTGTACGACTATGGCTGCACCTCCATCGTCATGCTCAACCAGCTCAACCAGTCCAACTCCGCCTGGGTGAGTGCCATCTCCCTGGGCCCATGCCAGGTGCCTGCAGGTGGCCTTTTCCTGCTCTGTCCTCACTGCCTGGGCAGCCCCTGCCATGGTCACTTGACTCCTTTTCCTCTGCAAAGGGAGATGGGACTGGCTGGAGCACCCAGGATTTATCCAAAGGTGCCAAAGATGCCTTCAGCAGCAAAGCTTGGCTTTGTTGGGTTGGCATTGGGTTGGTGCTGGGTTGGCTTTGGGTTGATGTTGTGTTGATGTTGCTTTACTGTACCATAAACTTTGTGGATGCCCCAAGGGGATACAAGATTAATGACAAGTATCACCTTGTTGTTATAAAGAACTGATTTTTATCTTCCTTTGACAAAGGGGAAACTGAGGCACAAGGGATTTCCTGGCTTCTTCTTCCAAAGGCACTTGTGGCTTGTGAATGCTGCTTTATAAATCAACCTTCTGCAAAGTGACTGTCCTGTGGGTTTTACGGTGTGATGGGATGTGCAGATCTGCTGAACTGGAGGGGAGGTGTCCCCTGTCACCTGAGGGAGGGGGGACAGAAACTGGAGAGCGGGGGGCCATGCTCAGCCTCACCTTGCTTTGCATTCCCAGGAGGATGTCTGAAGTGCTCCTGCTGCCACCGGAGCAGATGTAAAAGTCCATTACAGGTCTATAATGTTAATTCAATGAGGAAACTTATTGGATTTTAACATAAAATTAGCATTAGAGACTCTTAATGGATGTCTGGAGAAGACTTCATTAGCTGGCTTCTTTCATGAGTTGTGATCAGATACTCCATGTAATTGACCCAAACCAGTAGCTGGACTGTTTGTCACGAGGATGCAGATGGATGTGGTGCCGGTACCGAGTGCTGTGTAAATACCTGGATGCCCCCTCCCTGGAAGTGTTGAAGGCCAGGCTGGATGAGGCTTTGAGCAACCTGGTCTAGTGGAAGGTGTCCCTGCTGCTGGCAGGGGGGTTGGAACTGGATGAACTTTAAGGTCTCTTCCAACCCAAACCAGTCGATGATTCTATGATTTATTTATAGTGATATGAGGGACACGCACAAAGCTATGGAGCACACCTGCATCCCTCGGTGCTGAGCTGAAGCCACATGCTCCAAAGGACCTTCCCATGGGGTGACATTAAGCAAACCCTGAGCATTAAGGGATGTTCTGGGGGGTTCCCCCGGCAGTGCGACAGGCTTGGGGAGGAGTGGGGGGAGAGCTGCTGAGCAGAGAGGGACCTGGAGGCGTTGGTGGACAGCAGCTGAACATGAGCCAGC
>NW_010313225.1:0-4378 GCF_000700745.2 Antrostomus carolinensis
GTTTTTAAAGGTCTAGACCAGAGGAATTCAGCTCATGATCAGTGAGGGGTGGTCACACCTTGGAGGTGGGTGGCTTTTGGCTGGGGGTGTAGTTTAGCATTATAATGCAGTTATAATGAACTGAGGACGTGGTTTTGGTAAAATGGTGAGAAAGTGGTGGCTCGGGGTGGCAACCATGTGGCTCATCAGTGCCACAGCACCATCTGGTTCCCCTCTGCTCTGCACAGAGCCTGGCCCTGGGGTCTCCACTCCACCCTCCGGACTGTTTCTCCTGGAGTCAGTGACTCTGAGGTTCAGGCTGTACCTGGGGAATCACCATGGAATGGATTTCTCACACACCAACCACCCTGTGCCCTGAAAGCTTCCTTCACGCTGCACCTTCTCTGGAGATGTAGGTATAGAGAGATTTCTAAGCTACCTCCAATGATAATTCCAGAAGCTAAGATATGCCAGTTGCTGTCAGGAATGCACACGACAGAGGGGACACAACGGCATATTGTGCTGTCTGTGCTGAGGGTGGGCACCTTTATTACCCTGCACAGGGTGATAAAATTGAACTTTACTTAAACCACTGAGCTGACTCACTTCTAAGCACAGAGCAGAGCATGGGGAGCCAGCACAACAAAATATTTGCTGGAGGCTGTAGTTCTTCTTAGCAGTGCGTTGCTAACCGAGATGATGTTCTTTGAAGGTGATTCTCCTGTTGTATTTCCGCCTCTGGATAATGGGAGGATCCATGCCAATGTTTTCGGAGCAGGACAATCCAGCTTCCTTCTCACCGTACTTACTGACGAGGTACGATGCCGCTAATCAAACAAAAGTTTTCAAATGTGTAGTCTTGATGTTATTTTTTTCCCTGCACTAAAATGTTTAACAGATGGGGAATGAAAAGGCTTAGAATCATTGAATCCTAGGATATTGTGAGTTGGAAGGGACCCACAAGGATCATGGAGTCCAACTCCTGTCCCTGCACAGGACAAGCCCAACATTCACACCATGTCCCTGAGGGCACATGGTGGCCAAATGCTGCTGGAATCTTGTCGGGCTTGGTGCCATGAGCACCTCCCTGGGGAGCCTGTGCCAGTGCTCCACCAGCCTCTGAGAGAGAAGAGATTGTTTTATTGTCTTAATTACTCTTCTTTATTGCTCTGTCTCGAATAGAAAGCAACCAGCGTTATTTAGAGCCCAAAGCATGTCCTGGGTGCTGTAGAGTTATATCACAGATACTTTCTTACTGAAAAAAGGGGGCTCTTTTTTTTATGCAGAGCCCCAAAAATACAGTTTAATTGCCTGAGCATGGGACTGGAAAGCCCAGTGACTGAAGCCTAATCCTAAATCTTAAAACTGGCTGCTTCTGAGGTATGGGATGCAAGCATTCAGTTCCAGCTCTAGCTGAAGTAAGTTTGTTTAGAAAGAGGGTGATGTTGGTGGAACATTGGTGGCTGATCAGTGAAGGTAGAAGGCACAGAGTACTGACCTACCACTGCACAGCTCATGGGCTGCCATGGATTAATTAAAAACAATGAACCTGAAATTTGTGTTAACAGAGCTTTGTTATTTGATCAGTATATTACTCTTTTTTTTTTTTTAAGATACTTCAGTGCTTAAATTTGGTAAAAATGTTACTTTTTCTTGCCTGAGACCTGGTGGTAAGGTGGGCTGATGCCATGTCCCTCTGTCTCTGCTGGGCCAGACCAAGAATGCAGTGTCAGCTGGGACTTTGCTCTTCCCTCCAGACCAAACCAGACAAGTACTCCAAGAAGGTTGTAGAAGCTGATTTCCTCTTAAGACAGAACCATGTGCACAACTTTGCTCTGGTGAGCTACCAAACTGGGGAAAGACACTTTGGAGTCTTCTGGAGGAATTTCCCAATGCCTCCAATGAAACGGGAACAGTCCTCCTCAGTGTCACTTTCTGGCCTTGCTGGCTCCTCATTCCAGCAGCAGATTTGCAGCTGAGACACAGGTTAAAATGAAGCAATCCTTATTCAACATCTGCTGTAGAACTGGACTGGATCTCATTTGGAGACCTTGATGATAATGTGACAACAGCTTCTATTACCAGCAAGGCTAAAAGCGCTTGCAGGAGGCACGTTGTCTGATTTGGAAAGCTCTGATCTGTTGGCAGCATTTCTGGCGGGGTCATTAATACCAGACTGTGCGGCACAGCGTGAAGAATTTGCTGCTGTCCCTGTTTGATACGTTTATGCTGAGATGGGAGATCATCAAGTTATAAATGGTCCTGGTCTGATTCCAATTACATATTCTATGCTGCAAATGTCTTTCTTGTGTTTTTCTCTTTACATCTTGTAAGGACAGGGGAAGGTTTTTTTAAAACCCCAAAGCTAAGTCATTCTTGGGGCCCCTGAGTCCAAGAAGGACATGGAGGTGCTGGAGCGTGTCCAGAGAAGGGCAACGGAGCTGGGGAAGGGTCTGGAGCACAAGTGTGCTGAGTTCCCGGCTGAGGGAACTGGGGGTGTTGAGCCTGGAGAAAAGGAGGCTGAGGGGAGACCTTGTGGCTCTGTCCAAGTCCCTTGGAGGAGGGTGGAGAGAGGTGGGGGTGGGTCTGTTCAACCAAGGCCCAAGGGACAGGACAAGAGGAAATGGGCTCCAGTTGTGGCCAGGGCAGTTGAGATGGGATGTGAGGAAGAATTTCTTTGCTGCAAGGGTTCTGAGGCATTGGAAGGGGTTGCCCAGGGCAGTGGTGGAGTCCCCATCCCTGGAGGGATTTTAAAGATGCGTAGCTGTGGCGCTTAGGGACACAGTTTAGCGGGCATGATGGTGTTGGATTGACAGTTGGACTTGATGATCTTATAGGTCTTTTCCAACCCTATTGATTCTATGATTCATGCTAGACTGAGAGATCCACCTACAAACTATAAATCGGAGTTGAGAGCTGGTTTTTTATTGTTTGAACTTTGCCACTGTCAGGGAGCTGTGAGAACACTGATGGGTCAATGCGGGTGCTACATTATGGTAAGTTTCTGGACAGCTGAGGTGGTGAATTTTTGCTGAATGAGTGAGTGGTCAGTTCTGCAAGGTAGACAGAGACCTGGTGACTGTCTCTGAACTAACAGCCCATGATGCACCCACTGATCACAGCCCTTACTTGGCAACAAACCTTTCCCTTCCTCACCTCCTCTTTCAGACTCAAACTGTAACTCTCACCCGAGACTTTATCTTACCATGGTCAGAGCTGAAGCTACACAACTACCCCTGCAGAACTGACGTTGCGCCAGTCATCGTGAGTGCAGGACTGGGACGTCCAATGGAGCCAGCAAGGTTGAGTGGTGTTGGCCTGGTTTCCAGGAAGATCTATGTGCCTGGACAGCAGGAAGGCTAGGCTGAGGTACAGGGCTGGTGCTCAGCTTAGGCGCAAGGAAGCGGTAGGCTGAAGAGATGTTTTTTAAAGCCTGGTGTTTCCACAGGGTGAAAATAAGAAGTGGTGTTAGCTGAGTAAATTGCTTGAGAGTGGGTTTGGAGGTGATACAACTTGCTGGCCCCAGTGTTAGGGGTGACATTAGGTTAGAATCTGGGACATCAAGGCTCAAGGATATTGAACATCCAGGTAGGTGCTGGTGTGTGTGGTTGCTTGCCCAACTACTTGATGTCCAGTCCCATGGGAGAGTTTGTGCCTATGGCCCAGCCTCAGAGAAGCTGCTAAGCGGTGTGTGTTCCTCAGCTGTGGACACCTGCAGCAGCAGCATATGAAGAGTTGGTATGAGAAGCTTTTAACAAGGTTTTGAAGGCAGTAATTAGGTCACAGCACTGAATTCAAAGCCAGGATGTTATTTGCAATTTGGGTTGAGTTGGGAGGAAGGGAGTGGAAGAGCTATGCTTGGTATCAAGACCAGAAGGGAGAAGAAGCCCCATGAAACTAAAAGAAAGGCCAGTGTTGGGTGGTGATCTTACTAACACCTTAACTATGGCTGAAGCAAGGGTTAATGCTCAAGCAGCGGGCAAGTTGTTTTGTAACTCTCTGAAGGTCTCGCAGGGCACAAATGGGAGTTCCTCTTTGCAAGCAGTTGTCTTTATTTGCACTGAGCTGGAAATGTGGTTATTGTGTGTGTCTCGCTAGGCTAAAAGTTATGGTTTTCAACAGAGTCAAAAGTTATTGTAAGACGTGGCCAACTCTGTGGGGCTAGGAAGAAGGCTGATGACAACAACTGGAATAAAAAAGAAAAATAACAGTTTAGAAATGTGTGGAAGGCTTTGTGAAATGAATGAAGGTAGCTCTGGAGTTGGGGTCTTGGCTGACATCGGATGAACTCAAAGAAGTATTGTTAACTCTTGCAAGGTCTCTGTGTCACTCACAGGCTGTACAGCCGTGGTTTGTCCAGAGGCTGGCCAGGGTTATTGGAGTGTGGCTAAGATTGGGG
>NW_010313226.1:0-6736 GCF_000700745.2 Antrostomus carolinensis
AGCTATTTTTTTCTCATTTCATTTGTAGATTGTACTGCACAGCTATGGTACTTGTATATTGATAGAGAGCAAAAAGGAACCGGGAGGCAGAACATGTGTTTTGACAGCTTTCATGTGTTTCTTATTTGTTTTATCTTTTAGGATGTTGAGTCTCTCCTAAGGATTGTAAAAGTATTTAAGAACTGCTTTATTTCTGTAAACCCAGATGTCTCATTTTCAGGAGTCATTTTCTCTGTCCCTTGAAAACAGTTTCCTCAGCAATGCAGAGACTTGTTATGATCAAAAGCTTATCACTTTATGTCTGCTTCATAAAAAAAGTACTGCTTTCTCAAAAAAAAAAAAAAAGTATTCTGGAGTTATTTTTGAGTTTGTGGGGGGTTTGTGCAGAACCCTTGAATTGGTTTCCTTAGCTGATACAAAATTGTTGTTTATTATATTGTACTGAGGTTCCAGTGCTGTATGCAATACAGCTACATGTTCTTCAGAAAGATGGGGTATTTTTTCAGGAAAATAATTAAATATCAATAATGCTGACCACTGCCTATCATCAATAACTTAATTGCAATTAATTACATAAAGTTAAAAAGACTCTTACTTTACCATCCCCATGAGGGTTCTTCTGGGATTTTCATACCAAAGTTTCATTCTTTGTCTCGCAATAGGAGATTTTGAAGTTTTTCTGTTCTTCTCGGACATTGAGAGTGTAGAAGTGCTGTTTATGTCACATATAATTTAAAATTTTTAAAGTGAAAACTGTTTTGAACTGTGAAAGTGTTTTTGCAGTAGCACAAGATAGACAAGTAAGTGATAGCTATGTTGAATCATTCTTTATGTCATCCAGCAGATTTGACAGTGCAATTAACTCCATAAGAAGAAATTTGTTTCCGTAGTAAGAATTTGTTTTATCTTTGTTCACAAAAATTATTCAGTCTTATTCTGCTTTCTTCCTCTCTCTTTCTTGAACTGCAAAAATGATACTTTAATATGATTTTCAAAAAACTATTTTTCTCTTTGAGGGTCTGGGAGTATGTTTGGATTTTTTTGTTGTTGGGGCTTTCTTCGGTTTGTGCAGGGTTTGTTTTTCTTTTTCTTTTTCTTTTTGTTTTTGTTTTTGTTTTTGTTTTTGTTTTTGTTTTTGTTTTGTCTTTAATTGCAGAATATGATACTAAGCAAAGCCAGAAGACATATTTTAATACTTATGAATTTCCCAGTCATTTCCCACATTGCTTCTTTGCATGGTCTCATGATGAGCCATTTTACAGAAAATCAATACCCCATGGTTTTATAACATGAGCAAGAAACCACAAATATATATTTTTTTTTTTAAATTTATCAACAAGACCTCCTTATTGCAGAATAGACAACCTTTTGGCTTCTGCTAGAAATTTTCCTAGCATAGTACAATGTTAACAAGGCTTGACAGTGTCAGTAGCAGTCCTATAGGGATTTTTTGATTTGGTTTGTTTTTGTGTGTGTGAAATTGTGTTCTTTAGTTTTCCTGCCAAAAATTTGAAAATTATGAGTATTACATTCTTTTGTAATTTTAGCATGAAAGGATAAAGTGATCCCATACTGTTACTGCATGTTCTCTTGGAGGCACTGAAAATTCAGTTTGTTCTTTAAACAAATGACAGTCTTCAGCCATTCATAAACTCAAGCTATCAAATGAATATAATATTATTTACAGGTGTTCTGCAAAAGAAATCAAGTTAAAACAAGGTGAAAGGAAGCACAACAATTATTTATGAAAAAATTATAAATAAAATCTTGTAAACTGACCTGGAGTGATAATGAGGATAAAAAAAGCACTCATGCTAATCAATGAAAGGTGTTCACAAGCATTGCTTTTTTGCTACATTAATTCTACTCCACTGAATTAAATCTTCTATAAATAATTAAAAAATCAAAAGGATTTGTTTTGCATGTATTGCAGAAAGATTCCTCATTTTATGATCTGAAAACATGTTTACATTTTACTCAAAAACATTACTTCGGCTCAGGTCAGCTCCAGATGAGGGATCCAGCCTTGTAGCTCTAGCAGTGCTGAGCTCGATGGTTGAAGGGGTTTTTTTGAGCTTTTTGAGTGGTTAAATTTGTAAGTAGGATCTAAGGTGGCTTTAGTATTTTCTTGGCTGCTTCTCAGCTTTCTTGCTGCAAAATTTATGCCAATCCTGCTGTACAAACTAGTGTTCAGGGATCTGTGGCTGTGGTGTTGCTGTATTTCCAGTCCCAGAGGTGATCACCCAATATCCAGCTCTACTTTGTTCAGAGGTCTGCACTCTGCCATTCTCCCATCACATGGAAAACCTGTGAAAAGTTGGTGTAAAGGTAGAGTTAATTACAACACTACCAGGTTAAGCCCACCTTTCAAGCCTTTAGGATATGTTAAACCTTCCCCTGAAGTGTGTAATGTTGGTCTCCCAGGCATACTGAAAACTAAATTTAGTGTAACAGATCATAGATTTTTGTGAATAGTAAAACATGGAAAAAAATCCTTCTGGTGGCAGCATAAAAGGGGGAACTAGCACTGGCTTAAAAAGGCATTTTTTAAAATTATGTCACCATTCCTAGGTCTGGTCCTAGGAACACAGTATATTGGTAATAAAACTCTTTTAATAAACATTTATATTTTTAAATACTGATGCTTATATATTTCTGTATTTAGTATTTGCATATTCCATTACCTTTACGCAAAATCTACTTTGAGTTCTACCTCTTTTAGTTTATACTTTTTACTACAGATGACAAGCTCCCTTGTCTCAAATTTTGTATAAAAAAAAAAGTGTGAAAAGAGTTATGTACATTATTTATTTTCTTTTCTAACATTCTTGGATAAACTAGTATGCCCTTTTGCAAATTTTTGCAATTGGTGCTGCTAACTTCCATACTGTCTGTAGATCCACAATATTATATATTATGAATATCATATATTATGTGGATGATCACAATACTGTCTGCCATAGTAATGTCCTTTTCAAAACATATAGCACTGAACATAATGCAGAAAATATATGACAATTTTAGAAAATTGACAATAAGAAATGTTAAAGATTTTCTGTTAGTGAAAGACCTTATTGTGTGTGATTAATTTTGACTTTATTGTTCTGCACTTGCAATTAAAAGAACAGTTTCCTTCCATGTTTACAAGATCCAGTTTAAGTCCTGTTAAAATTGAATTACAAATACAATCTGTGAAAAAATAATTTTTTTTGTTGAATTTGTTGCAATATTCTTTTTCAATTTATTTTAAAAGAATCAAATGGGCTAGAATAATTTATTTGTGAGTTGACATAATATGACTTATTAATTCAAGAGTTCAGGATATTTTCAAGCAGGGTAGATACTAGCATAACAGTAATAACTGCAAGAAAACATTTTGTGGGTAGATTGCCTGTAATTTCTTCATAGCATTTTGTCAGTATTGGCCATTTCTGGATCAACAGTAAGCCTTTTAAAATAAGAAAATGGCTTTGTCTAGTCGTTAATTTAGAGTTTTTTCTTTTTTGCTAGTGCATTGTAGGCAGGTACTCTAGATTCCTATTCAGTGTATTTACAGTGCAGAATTTAACCAATGTTACTGATGCTGTATCATGGAATATTTTACTGTGTTCTCACTGTTGTTTCTGGATAACTGTGGGCTGTCAGTCTATCAGCAATATATAGGATTGACTGAAATTAGAAATGGGCTTACAGGTAAACTTCCTAAAACAACATTCAACAAAGGAGATTTTCCACCTTGTTTTCCTATTGTTACTCCTCATGATGATACCCAAGCAACAAATTCAGAATGCATGCTTTTTGTTTACTTGAGGCAGTGTGTGGCCATAGGATGCTCTCTTTCATAATGAACTTGGTTTATGCAAGGGAGCAACTTAACCATCTGATATTGTATATTGATGCTTCTAAAGTGTGTGTAAGTTCTGAGAGAAAATCAGAAGAACCAAATGACAAAACTAGTCAATATGGCCTCCGCAAGGAAAGTTTTAATCTTTAATCCTGAAAGTGCTTGCAACAGAGTACAGAGGAAATGAACAGTTGGGACTAACCATTTTGCATAGGCTGTGGTTTCCCAAACACAACCGCACAGCGAAGGGAACTGATGAAAATGAACTGCTGCTGGGACTGGAGATATTGTCAATAAGGGTGTCAGAAAGATTGTTTGTGCTGGGATGCAATTTATTACATTCACTCGCTGGCTACCCAAGATCTTTGGTGGGTGTGGCATGAAACTGATGGGCCATTACAAAGATTATAAATCCAATCTAAATTATAGGAATTATTCATATATTTCCAACAGTTACTTTTAAGTTTGGGCAAATGCTGATCAGTCCCGTTTTCTATTGGTTGAATGAGACTGATTTTACAGTTGTACTGATGAAAATTTCCTCTAAAATATGAGTCATACAAAACCCTTTTTTCTTTCCACGAGTTTTCTTAGGAATGTATTTGGTCAAGCAAGAGCAACAAAAAAATATTTAATACTAGGTGAATCCTTTCTAACCCTGTTTTCCTCAGCCTCCTAAACTTTCTTCTGTTTTTCTGTCTGACATTTACACATTTTATTTGCTTTGGTTTTTAAGTGCTCTGCTCACATATTTTTTCTTGCTCTGAATAATCCCTTTTATTCCCTTCTGTGACCCTCTAGGTTTTTTATTTAATTTGCTGTTCCCTTTTGGTTTATCTCCTTCAAAACACACACATAACCATCTTCATTCTTACAACATTTTTTAAATAAATAAATTAAATAAAGCAGTACTATTATCCTTTTATTTCATTAAGAGACAATAACATACTTTTCAGCCAGCTGTGCAGTAATATGCATTTTTTTTACGTATTGGTCCTGTATTTGATTCTCCAATCTCCTTATAACTATCCAGTCTCTTTTGCCATCCCTCCTTAATGTCAGTTTTAGTATTAGCTTTGAAGTGTCTCTTTTTAGTGATGAAAGAAGAGTATTTTGACTGTATAATAAAAATAATTATTGAAATGCAATCCAAATTTATAGTTGTGATTTACTGTACTAAAAAGTGAAGACCTGTATCTCAGTGTCCTGGTCCAGAACAAAAGCAGCTGAAAATAGCTTGCTGTAGCAGGAAAGATATAAAATAGAGTTTAGAACCCAGTTTGTTACAAAAATGAAGACTATTTCTTTAGTTCAGAAAACTTGTCAAAGAGAAGAAAAGCAGAATTTAATTTTATGAAATTCCATGTAATTCTGAAATGGTTGATTAACAAGGCTGTTGTGTAAGTTGTTCCTAGGGGTACATTTGTGAGAAGTGCTTTGCTGGGATATTTGTAGAAGAGATACTGCTGTGGATTAGCAAATTTACTAAAGCTTGGTTCACATCCAGAAAAATAAAATTGCCTGCAGCCTTTCCATGAACTTTCATGTGAGACAGATCAGTCTGCTAAGCTGCTCATTCACCTTAATATGCATTGTAGGGACAGCAAATAATATTTGGGGAAAGCTGACACTTTTATAAGTGCATAAGCCAAGAGGAGCTTACTGTTCCTGTCAAAACAAACAAGCAAACCTATCATCCATCCTCTCGACACCTTGGAAGACCTGAAACTGAAATTGATTTTAGAGGTTAAACCACACTGATAAAAGGGAGGAAAGGGCTTGCATCAAAGCTGAAACCCTAAATGCTACCTTGTCATCACTGAAATAGGTAATCAGCCCAAGAGACCTTAACACACATCTCTCCCCTAGGTGAAACTGCAACAACATTTTGCATTTCTTATTTGGGATACTATAGATGCAGTATATATTTTCAAAACTTCTTTCCATCTGGGTTTACAAATATGATGTGTTGACATGAAAAAACAAAAAAAAACACCCATTTTTTTTTCAAAATTCTCAGGTTTCCAAGCAAAAACAGAAAAGCACTAAAATCAGTAGATAAAATGGAGTTTACCTGTGTACTGGAGACTTCCTAAGCCTTACCTTTATTTTGCTATTGCTTCTTACTGTCTTTAGTTCATATAACTTTTTCTAATTGAGTAATCTTAATCTTGCAAAATGTTATACCATAAAAAAATACATGATTGGTTTCTTTGATGTGTAATCATTTATAAGCTGAAAGATTCAACTTCCAAGTGTGATAACTTTTTTTTTTTTTTTTTCCAGTATTAAAAATAATGCAGATTGCTTTGTTCAGGAGCCAGGCTGTCTAATGTTGATTTTTGGCTTCTGTTTGTAGCTATGGAAGACCTTGAAAAAGCAAATAACATTGCTCATAAAAGTATTATTCTCTCAACAAGACTGCAGGGTTTTAGCATGGACTGTTTCATGCTTAAAAGGTTACAATGCCTATGAAAAAGACTGGCTTCATAATGACAATAAAACAGAAGTTTTGAGAGCTTTTCATTGAGCTGAGGGACTTAAGGGAGCATACAGAACAACACCTTTGGGAGGACAGCGTCAAGCTGAAATGTTTTCAGAGCTGTATGAAGTAAATTATAGTTGCTGAAGGTAAGCTAATCTATATTGTACCTCAATATTTTTGTTTATTAAAAAAATGTTTCTTCCTAATATGTTTTCCAGTTCCGATGAAGAGTTTGAAGGGCATTGATATTAATAACAGATAAGTTGTGAATATAAACTTAGTAAGCTTTTAAAGAGTATATGAAAATTTAGTTTTTGATTTTTTTTTTTTAGCTCTTTTCTCTCCTTTCCCTTCCCCTTTTTTTATTTTTTTCAAAGTATTGGGTTTGCATAGCAAGGTTTTGGTAG
>NW_010313227.1:0-7191 GCF_000700745.2 Antrostomus carolinensis
CCTCCTGAGATGGGGGGTTCACTTCAGTCCAGGGGGCCCCGTTAGCAGAAGGACACAAGGAGCAGGTGTGGTGGGTCACCAGCGGGATGCAGAGGGCTTTCAGCCCTGGGCCTCGCTCTGAAGGCTGTGGGTTCATTGCCCGGACACCACTGCTCCACCTGCCCCATGGCCCACTGCCGCTCCCCCCATTTCACAGCACCCCGGTCAGCTCAGCCTGAAAGGCAGCTCTTGGAAGGATCTCCTGCGAGAGGGGAAACAAGCCCTTCACCTTCCCTTGCCACAGGGGTGCACTGCCCTGCAGCGTGCCCAGCTTTGGTTGTCTTTGTTCTGGCACTCCTAGAGGAGTGCGGCTGGACCAAGCCGGAGCATGGCGGAGCCAGGGGGGAGCACTGCCTTCTGTAGCTTTGGCCTACGTGTACAAAGCAGTTTGTTCCCAAGGCAGTAACCTGTGAGATTCTGAATGACAGACACAAAACAGAGGAGGTTACATGTTTGAGAAAGCTGTGACTTCATTGTCTGTACTCCTCCAAATCCACCAAGGCCTGACCTAAGCCTAGCTCCAGTTAACCACTACAGCAACAGCAAAGCCTGGCCTGAAAACACTTGAAAGACAGGGTTCAAAAGCACTTCAAGTCAGCTGGGAACAGACACTGGCATGTGTGTCCTCAGTCACTTTGGTGTTTCTGTAAGTCTAAGCCAGGGTTGTGCTGCTTCACCTGTCCTTGCAATTTTCAGCATGGCATTTGATTTATGTCTTATCTGCAAGAATGCATCACAACTTTGAGGGTTGTTTCTGTTAAAGAAAGTTCCCCTTTGTTATATTGTACACGCAGTGGTAGCAGAAGTTTACCTTTAAAAAGTAATCACAACAATGCCGAGATAAGAATCACACCACAAACCCCAAGTACCACCACAGTATGTGGCTCTTTCAGTCCTAACTCCTCCAAGGCAGCTGACCAGATAACCACATAATAGGAGTCCCCACCTACTACGAGCTTTGAAACAGTTGAGGTGTGAAAATTTTACAGAATGTATTTAATTCATCAGTGTCACACACAAAAGACAATTAAATTCAAATCCAAAAGCAGAACAACTGTCATGGTCACCCAGCTCATCAGCATATATCTGTCGTGCACTGCTCTGTAAGTGGCAAGACAATAACAGTCTGGGTGTGCACTTCATTTGGGTTCTGCGTATTTACTGTCCATTCTGGATAGTAGAAGTATCTAGATAGTATCTAGATACTTCTAGAAATATCTAGATAGTATCTGAACCCATATATAAGGGACGCTGGTGAAGGTCCTACTCGGCAGCATGTTGGCCACAGGGGAACTGCAATGGCTTCAGAAGGTATCCTCCTCCCACTGGAGCACTGCCTGTGAACCCAGGCTGCTTACAACCCTGGTATTCTCCTAAATACCTCCTGCTTACTCAGGCATATGTCACTTAAAGATACCTACTGCTCACAGTCCTCTTCCCAGAACACCTTGAAGGACAGGAACGTGGTGGTTGTCTTTGCTGCTGTTATTCAAGATAGTAAACATTCTACAGCCATCTTGTAGGTCTGCAGTCCACACCACCAGCATACCTACATGATCTTCATTGCTCTGTTCCTATCTGTAGTCTGTGTTCTGGAGAAGCGGGCAGGTACCGCTTTAGGCACAGGGGCTGGACACACAGAGGCATAGCAGCTCCTGAGACCAGGTGGAAACAGTCTTTTGCCTAGATGGCTCTCGGTGCCTCGAGCCAGCTAGTTGAAAACATTAGTCACAAGATCTGAAGTGGCTTTTAGAATCATAGAATGGTTTGGGTTGGAAGGGACCTTTAAAGGTCATTTAGTCCAACTCCCCTGCAATAGGCAGGGACATCTTCAACTTCATCGGGTTGCTCAGGACTCCATCCAATCTGACCTTGAATATTCCAGGGATGTGGCATCTATCACCTCTCTGGCAACCTGTTTAGACTGACTGAATTCACCACTTGGTGCCTGTTGACTGAATTTATAGGTCAATATCCTTGCATATGTTAGATCCGGGCTTAACTCCTTAACATACACGTCATTTTTTTTCTTGTCAATGACAATTAAATATTCTCAAGCATCATTAAAAAAAATAAAAAAAGAAGTGATTCATGGGATACCTGAGCTTGTACCAAGAAGCAAAGCCACACACACCCACACCCCAAAGGAGACCATCTCATTAGATCTGCTTGGCAGGGAGGTGTTTGCCCTGCTGCTGAGCTGAGCCCTGGTAGCCTCCACTGGCACACTGATGGAGAGAATATTGCAGTGTGCCCCATGTGCCTGTGGGAGAGATCCGGCCAATATATCAGCAAAGGAGGCATCAGAACAAATGAGGGAGCACATGAGCTGCATTTCAGGCTGAAATCTTTACATCCTGAATGACTGCAGTTTGTTTACACACCTAATGGGGAGTGATGGAGATGGGAAGTGGGATTTAAAGCTATCACAGAATCTTCAAAATAGGACAGTGAAAGTTATTGTTCCCCTTCTCAATTAGGAAGACAAGAAAAGAAAACGCATGAGTGTGGAGGCTTTCTGCTCCAGCCCTGAGGGAATGACCCAGAGTCATGAGAATATAGGGCACATATTGAAGCAAAGAATGAGAAGCAGCAGGAGACAACAGAACATAATTTGTGCGGATAGACTGTAGCAGCCTCTGCAGAATCACAAAGAATTTTATTGAGAGAATATTTTATATTGCTGTGGGCAACTGCTCATCATCCACAAGCAGAAGTGGAAAACTGCTGGTGAGACAGAACAAACTACTTCAATGTAAACACCACCTTTGTTTCACAGAGAATGATCTAACATGGACATTGTTTAGGGTGATAACAGTAAGTATAGTAAGAGTTATGTGATTAAACAGAGCAAAGAAAAATATACATTACAGGAAAAATCTTTGCTGTGATTCAGTCTCCTTAAGAAAGCAGCAGAAGTGTTGTTTTCCAAGTGGCTTGGAGTTAGAAGGGAGAAGCATTGAAGATTGTGTAGTAGAGAACACTGGTGTTCTCTACTACAAGGCATGAGCAAGCCTATTTGGAACTTGGTGTATCACTGGGTGCATTTTTAAAGGCATAAAAATGCCTATAAGGATTTTTCAGGTTGTTAATAGTCAGTGATGGCAAATCTGAAGTGAGACCATAGAAGAAAAAGAAGTTTATCACTGTAGGGTAGTGTTGGGCGTAGGACATGGGGGAAAGAATGGGGCTTGGAGGGAGGAGAAGCCACATTCCAGAAAGGTGTTACTACCCATGCTGAAGGGCAGCCTCTGCTTGAGGAGAAGGTTAAACAGGGACTATGGGATAGTCAGGTTAGAGGAAGAAAGCAGTCAGCTCTGAGAGGCGTATGTGGATGAGAGAGTGAAAATCAAGACAAAGAGAAGAGAAATGAGTGAGTATGAAAAAAGGAAACACGTGTTTGTGAGCAAAAATAGTTGCAGTTATAGGAAGCGTGTTGTGGAAACAGACTGCTTGTCCCAGGTGGTTAACTGTAACCAACTGTAGTGTTTGCAAGAAACATTTCCAAATTGCAGTCACAGTGTCTTTGTGAAGTAGGTAAGCACTGACAGAGGAGGGAGGCAAAGACAGAAAGATTGAAAGTCAATGGAGGAGTCTCTGTTGGTGGGGCACTAGAAGGTGAGCATCCCTCACGCTTGGCCCCAAGTTAGACGTTGTGTCTCTTTGCTTGTGAACATACACTGTGAATGCCCCAGGCTCTGCTGGCTCATCATCAAATACACTCGACCACCAAAAGAAATAACTGCCTAGATCAAACTTCAGAGCACTGCCAAACATACCCCAGAGTGTACCCTGGGCTGGATCCTTTTGAAACAAAAGGAGCAGTGTGTTCTAGCAATCCCAAGTGCCAGGAAGCAGAAAAGGGGAAGGGATAATTCCAGACTTCAGGCTATAATGACAGGGGAAAAAAGAGGACAAATGCAAACTGTTTACTGGACAGTGGGACTTGCTCCAATTGTTTTAGCGAGATCTATGCCAACCAAGCTTCACTGGTAGCTATTCTTACCCCAGGAGGGAAATAGATGTGTATTCATCATCTCAACATTGGTGTAATTGATAAGGTCACATAGAGGGGAGGGAAGGAGTAAGTTGCTCCAAAATAACTATATTGGTTAAAAAAACCAAAACAACTCTCTTCTCTGTCAAAATTACTTTCCTGGCAAAATGTTTGGGTTTTTTTTAAGAAAGATAACACATTTTTGAACCCTGACAATACTGATTTGTTTTAAAGCTTATTTTTGCAAAAAAATAGCTAAAACTTTGCTCAAAGGAGTGCTTTCCCCTACACCACTACTGGCCTTCCCAGCCAGCAGTAGGGTTTGAAGGGACTCAATCCTTGGTGTGTTGTCAGCATGCTCTCCCAAAGGTGTGGCTGGGAGTACTTTACACGATTCTCTTGCTCCCTTAATTTTGTGGCAGCAGCAGTATCTTTTTACTATAAGCCTTTCTGGCTGCTTGTCTTATGCTTACTTGGGGGTCAGTAAAGGTCCTGCCCCAGGAGTGGGTGTCTCTGTTGTTTCAGCACTTCCCTTAAGTTGTTATGGGGGATGGGAAAGATTGTCCTACCTGGAACCTCAGTAGATCCTAATATGGATTGTAATTCCATAGACAAAGGTCAGGAGTCAGATGCATGTTTTTCAGTTTTATCATTGGTTGAAGCTCCATATATCACTCTCGAGCTTCAGAATTAAAAGTATACTGCAGAAACTTTCTCTAGTTAGAGCTGCTTAAGTTTGGCTCCAGAGACCTACGCTGAAAATTTACATCAAATCCTGACCTGACTCAGGCTTAGCTCCGATTTTAATGTAATAAAAGGCAAAGATTTTCAGGGCTTTGCAAAGATTTGAAGAGGGTAAAACTCTCTGCCAGTGTCCATGTGAACAGATCTTTAGCAGTCGTAGTGAAAGAAAATATATCACTTTTTGAGGAAGAGTAAACCAACACATGAAGATTTATTCATACAGTACAAAGTAGGAGTGAATCTCTAACCCAGTCCTGTTACTCACAAATGATTTGGTACTACAGCATGACCATTTACAAGGACTCCACCCCAGGAGTGTGTGTCAGGCACCACTGTTAGTCCTTTGTGTCTTCTCTTTGTTCAATCAGAAACGCTAACTGCATCGATATATTAGACATGAATTAGAAGATGCTTTTCCAGCATGTTACCTGCACTAAAATTAGTATTATAGGCATACATAAACAGCCAGTTCTAAATGATTGTAGAACATATTATCCTAAAGGGTCCTAAAACATTCCCAGGATACAGAGGGACAGCAGGCCAGATCAGAGTGTGCTGCACAAAAGCAGGAAAAGGGAAGGAGAGAAGCTTTTGACCTCAGGCCCTAGGGCACTGGGTCAGATCTCCTCCTTTCACAGAGCTGCATGAAGTTTCTCATGTCCACACAGAGCAAGCCTGACCTCCAGGGTAGAAGTCTGACATTGGAGTGAGCCTTCAGGAAGTCACAGGGCTGAAGGGATTCTTCTGCAATTTGGACATGTACTTCCAACAAATTTCAGGACCAGAACACAGAAGAGACTCCTGCCTTACTAACAAATGGTTTCCACGTAGAGCAAGACCATCAGTTACATAAGACAAGTGCAAATCGTGGGGAGAAACCAAGTTGCCAGTTGCAAATACGCATGTATTGTAAACTAATTTAAGGAACAAGTTGCTGACCGTGAGCCATCTGCAGGAACTGGACTGTAGATGAGTGTAGCCTCTATCATGATAGTTTTAACCAGAAACAGTCTTTGCAGAAATGAACGTCAAATGCAATGTCAGAAAATCTTTCATCTTCCTGCCTGTGACAGCAAGACATGAGGTAGGAAAAAAAAAAAAAAAGGCAGCAAACACCACAGGTGTGGGCGACAGCTAATGCTGACATAGCTGTAACGTAGCTGGGGGTTAAATTAAAAAGTCCTTCTGATTATCATATCATTTCCCCCGTTGCCCACAAACCACTTCCTTTTCTACCCATGAATTCTTCCCCATCTTCACAGCAGACAGACGGCTGGTGCCTCTGTGTCAGGCAAGCATGAAGTTGGTTTCTGTAACTTTCTGTGTCCTCTGCTTTCAGCTTGAAGCCCTGTGCGGTGAGTAACATTTTGGATTATTCTCCTTGCAGTAGATGTCTCTATGGAATATAACTCACCCAGTGATGAGAGAGAGCAAATGAGGCATGATAGCAAGGGGTTGGAAGAATAGAGGTAATTAAGGGAAACAGCTGCAAAAAGATCCCTCTCAAATTCAATATCACCAGAGTTGGTGGGAAGAGAATTCCTGCCAGCACAGGGCATTTGCTTTGAAACTAAAAAGAACAGGTTTTCATTGTTTATATTCTTTAGCTCATCTGCTCAGTGTCACCCTCTAACTGCTTAGACTTCAGTGTTCCAGCCAGCTTCCCTTGCTGGGCACAAGGTCTTACAGCAGCAGGACAGTGAATGGCTTAATAAAGAGAAGCCAAGTAATTGACATGAAACCTGCTGTTGGTTGGGCAGGGAATTTTTATACTATGAAAAATGTATATGGCATGGAACAGTGGATAAGATCATTTTGGTGCAGGCTTGAAAGGCAGACTGACAAAAGAAAGCGTAGCATTCCTAATGTTGTGTTTGAGAAGGCGCATAGTGACAGCACTGATCTCATAAACATGGATGTAGCGTTTTACAAGATCCAGTGTTTTATCACCGCTATACAAAGTAAAATATCAGAGCTCACACTTATCTGTAGCCTCTCTGAAACCCACATATTACTGGGCTAGGATGAAAATATGGATAATATCTGATTAAGAGGAGTCCTTTTTTTTCATACATATACTGTCCAAGGATTTGGTATGATGTGTCATATAAGTAAAACCTGAGATTTAGTGCACACAGTTAGTAAGCACCATCTAAACATGTTTCTTTCAAAGTCATGCCAAGGGCTACTGAATATGTTTGCTTCTGAAATTCTAGTGATACAGGATAGGTTTCAAGTCTCCCTGTAGAATTTAAGTACTCCTGAGGTTTCATACAGAATTTAAGTGTTCATTTAAATAAAAAACAGTTTCCAGCTCTTTAGGCAATGCAAATACTGTTCTGAAGGTTAACTAATACAGTGATAGTATACTGAGTTTTCAGATAGATTGAAAAGATAGGTGAAATCACAGG
>NW_010313227.1:7208-8812 GCF_000700745.2 Antrostomus carolinensis
GAAAGAGGGTTGTGATCAGTATCATCACGAGCTGCTCTTTTTCTCCTTGAAAAGTTATTCTTACATCTACTAACAAAAAATCCTATCAATTTTGTTAAATATTTCTCAGCTAGTCAATTTAGCAGGTATACTTGACCAGCATGCTTTTACACATGGCTGGAGCTACCTAAAAGGCCATTTCTTGTGGGAAGAAATAGGCTGCAATTTTAAGGGTGCAAATAATGGTTCTATCTGATACCAGCATGTCTCCCTTCTTTCTCCCTCCCTTCAAATATGGAGGATAGGATTTAGGCAGGGAGCTGAGAAGAGGAGATAGCAGGAGAAAGAGACTGCCTGTAACAAGAAATAGTGTCTCTGAGGTTTTTTTACCTTACACTGCTTTCAGCATAAAAAGTACTCATTATTACCATTCTTGATAAAAAGAAAAGAGCTATAAAAGATCAGCTTGATGTAAGACACATTAGCATGACACTTAAATTTAGAGAACAAGCTAGCACTCCAGAGAGTGCTCCCAAGCACTGTGGCAAATTTTTTGGAGTAAAAGCAGAGTAATGTCCAAGATTTTGGGAGTTTTTTTGACTGGGCAATTAGCAAGCCCCAATTTGATAACCCAACTGAGATAAAGAAATGGTTTGTAAGAGTGTGGAGCCTCTCTGGTGCCTGTAGAGGAACACAAGTAATGGGATTTTGGAGTACAGAGCTGTAGGATTCCACAGCACTTGAGGCCCTTGCTATGAAACATTTCAAATGAGCTTTTGCATGACAATATTTGCAAAGCACTGTCATTATTCACCCACAGATCTCCAGTTGTCAATACAGGAGGAAATCATGGTCATTTCTTAGAAGGGTATCTGATATATTATCAACAATGCCTGCTGTGTTAGTGGTATATTTTATAAGAGTTTTCATATTTCACAACATATATCATAGAAATAATTCAGATTATAGATGGCTTCCTAGAGCAATTTTGGCCATTACTTGCTTTGCCTGGCACTGCTTTCCTCTCTTAATCCTTGATTCTTGAAATATAGGAACATGCTAGTTTTAGTGTTATCTTTCAGAGTGCCTTGCAAGGTCAAAGCTATAGCAGCAACTTAAAAGTGTGGTTTCATTTCACATTTAGTATTAACAAAACAAATGTGTTTGTTTTAAAGGCAGGGTCTCCACTCCTTGCTCATCTACAGAGGCCAACACACCCAAGTGAAATTATGCTTGTTCTTTTTATCAGCTAATTAGTTTTCTGAGAGCGGGGGAAGATAAAACAAACAGCATGAAAACCAAGCAAAAGTATTCTATTCTCCTATCCTAAAGTCTAAGTTTTAAAATTAATGAAAAGTGGTTTTTAAACTTCTGTTAGGACCAAAATGCATAATGGATTAGAAATGTTTGCAAATAGCATTGTGTCTGCCAAAGAGCAACCAGAAAGCTCAAAATTGCAATCCCATTACAACAAAAATAACCCACCTTCCACTGGCCTCACATTACCATAGAAATTCCCAAACCTTTACCAAAGTGTTTTCCCACTGCAGTAAAGATGAAACCCAGACAAAATGTACATGCCTGTAAATACACATCTACATGGAATGTACGAACACGCACACTCT
>NW_010313227.1:8828-15652 GCF_000700745.2 Antrostomus carolinensis
TGGTTTAACATAGCAAGATGTTACTTTCATACACACGTTCATCTCTTGGATTCACATCTGAACCACAATATTTGTCTGGACACTGCTTCACATGAGGTAAGCCAGGAACAACTCCACGCAACTCCACAGTGTGACACTGCCATGAAATGAATGAAAGATTTGTTTCCTCTTGTCTCAAAACCTTCATATGCAATTGAATTAGCTCCTTTAAGAAAAACACCAAAAAGGAACCTTACAGCCAAATCTAAGAATCTCACCAGTGAGATTCTTCCGCTGATTTTCAACAATACTGATATAGTCTTTTATTCACTTTTTTTTTTTTTTTTTTTTTTGAGGTAGCATTAGGGAGGTTTAGTGAGCTAATCTCTCAATATTACTGGATGTTCAAATCCCAGTTTCCTATCTCCCATCCCACTAAATGTACATTTATTCTGACCGTAGCTTGGCAAATGACATCCCAACTTTGTCTGGCCATTAACCAGAGAGGATTACAGGTCTGTAGGATTACCCTAGGAATGAACCAGTACAAATAGGCACAGGAGAACAGCAGTCAGGCACAGAGAGAGGGGAATAAACCACTTCTTAGCATGCAGTGAGAGCATTCACATTAGGAGCTAATACAGAATAGCTAGTGAGTTGGAAATTCATATTGGATCTCACCCACTGTGGTCATCCATGTATACAATTTTGTGTTTTCATCTCAAGCACTGTTAATCTAATTTTAAAATGTGCTCCCTGTATACTACGCTAAGCTTATACTACGCTATGGTCACTTGTTTCAGAGGAATACTACTTGCATCGCATTTACCAAAATGCTCATGCAGAGAAATACATTACTAATAGAGTCTTTCTTGAAAATAGGCAGTTAAGACTTCTGGGCCCTAGAGGATACAAAATGATCTTTCAGCTTGCCACAAGGTCACATGAACTACATGCTTAATGACCTCTCTCTGCCCTTTTCCATTAAAAACAAGGATTAAAATTATGATCTCTGACAAACATTTTAAACCACCCAGTATGAAAGGGTGATTTCATTAGCTGAGAGCAAAATTGAACTATTCTCAGGGACAAACAGAGAAATGAAATTCAAACCTGTTGCCTTAGCACCCAGAGTAACCCTGCAGTCTTCTGGGGCATTGGGGGAACACGGCACCGCTTGGCTCTGTAGCTGCCCCGACAAGAGTCAGCATCTGCCTCTCCTCTCAGATTTCCAGTGACAAATGCAGAGGTCTCAGCTACTCTCAAAAGTACCAGGTCAGTTTACATATTCACCATGCTCCCTAGCTTCTGCTATATCAATACACTTGTTTTTTCCTTCCTTTCCCTTCCCTAAATAATTTGTCTGCTGTTGGGCCTAATTTTAAAGGCATATGTTACCAAGCTACAGGCCATCAGACTACAGAGCCTTTTAAAAGACCTTTACTTCAAATGCTGTTCTCATAGCAGCTGTTTTCTTTCACCATGCAACATGCAAGTCATCAAGAACAGTTTCTTTATTTGACCTTTGCTTTCAGCTTTCAGACTATATACCATTACAAGGGCTTGCACTTTTTTGTATCTGTGCCTTCAATCTACCTAGAGCTCTGTTTCACTGTGGGTTGGTGAGCTGTGTGTTTTGTCTGTCTTATCTTCACACCAGTGGTACATGATGCCAAATACCTCATCTGTTATCACACACTTAAGTAATAGTCCTAAGAGAAGTACAGATATTAGAACTGTCGCTGAATTAGATAAGGGTACTGACTGTGCATGGTAAACCAGGAAGAGTGTGATAACTGAGCGGGTAAATAAATCAAAAAGAGACAGTTTCTGTTGCTTTCCAACTGAGCATCACAAAGTGTCTTCCAGAAGTCCATTAGCTTATGTGTCACACTAAAAATATTTTAAACAAGTATTATTCATGGCAATGCCCTTGCCAATGGTAGCAACTGGGGAGCAAGAATTCAAAGGAAAAAGCATAGATGCCAAAAGACTGTCTCCATCCAGAAAGAGTCGAGAGCATACAAAGGTACTCAAATGAGAATAATCTATTCCTGTGCATATGTGGTCTGGATTTCAAAGATAACAGGTGCCTTGGGAAAAAGATTATTTATACTGTGTAATTAGTGCAATACCTGGCACAGCTGGGGACTTAGACTGTGTGGATCTAGACTACTATAGAGCAGTAACAACAAGAATAGGATGGTGCATCAAAGCCTTTAAGTATTTGCCTCATATTTCCTTAGCATCATAAAATCCTGATGTAGAGTGTATTTCAGTCTAAGCAGCCTCTAAAGAACTTACCCGAGCTACCAGAAAACAGGTAAAACAGATACATTTTTTTCTACTTGTCTGTGTACCTGTCTGTACCTTTGTCTTTAGGGCACTGCAAAAAGAAAAATTTCAAATGAAACACTATGAGGCTGTGCTATGCTGGCAGTGCTGACATACATACCATTTCAAAGCAGCACATGCCACCAACCCAGCCAGGAAATTCCACTCTCAGTGGCTTAAAAAACAAATCGAGAACAGTTATTAAAAATGTGCCTGTCTCCTGTAATGGAGGTTGTCTATGCACAATGGACTGAATACAGTTTGATAATCCTGAAGATAAAAAGGAACAAAACCGTATGCATTGCTTTCATAGTTTCTTGCAGGATGTATTGGAGCACCTTCTAGGTATTCACTCTGGATGTGCAGGAAGATGTTTTGGTGCAGGTTGAGCAGTGGGGGAGACAGAGTGAATATAGACCGAAATGAGCATTTTGGGGTGGAAACAAAGTATAATGCTGGCTCATTGCAGACTCTGGATTCATAAGAAATCAAAAGTATGCTCTTTTATCTGGGGGTAGATTTCCTCAGTATTTGGGGGGAAATTTAACTTTCATCTCAGCTTCTATTTATTTATTAAGTGCATCCATGACTTTGCAGAGGGGTTTTAAGAAATTGTAAATGTATACTTATGATCAATATTAATTCTTGCTCAGTGTATTTTCTTTCTACTTTGATTTTTATATTTTGTGCTTTTATCACATCACACTTTATAGTGTAGCACAGACAGGATCAGATAGGCTAATGACAGAAATTAGAAAATATCTTCAGCATCTTAGCATTGCATGGCTCAGCCTCTGTTCCTGCATCTCTCTTCTTGAATTTTGTATTTTTGTAACAGGAAACAATTTTGTATTTTTCAGGAGTTGATAGCTGCTCATCAAGACCGTGCAAAAATATAGGTAAGACATATTTGCATAACTTGGTTTATGGTTTTAAATGCCTTTCTAGATCAGAAAATACCGGCCTTGAAGAAAAAAAATGTCATTTTTTTTACAGCACACTTTAACATATTTTTGTCTGAGGGAGTTTCCCTTACTACTGGTTGCTGACTTTACAACGTCAAACTGTGAGGCAGCGGGAGGTCCTTGTTCAATTTACTTTCTCGCTCTTTTCCAAGAAATTTGCAAAATGAGAGTTGTACAATATCTGAGAGTTTTTCAGATAGTTTTTGGGAAGAGCAAATGTGATTTTTGGATTGCACGTGGATGTATGCACACGGTGACATTTGTCCCCTGCTCCTCCCATTATGTTAGCGATAAAGGTACTATAGCCATCTAAGTAATTAGGTTTAAACTTTATGTCATGCTTCAAACCACTATCTGTTTTAGAAAGGAAAGATAGGTCTTGAGGTTAAGGCACTTATGTAGGAGTTTTGGGTTCATATCCCATTTTAAGTTTTCAGCTACATCATAAGGGTACAGATTATGAACCATAAAACAGAGATAATTATCATCATCTTTGTCCCACCTTGTTTTATCTATGAATAAGAGAATCAGTCTGAGGCAGGGATTATATGTTCATATAGTGTTTGGTCCAAGGGGGCCCTTAAACATTATCAAGTAACTCACTGATCCAATGCTAACAGTGACCTCTCCAGCCTTATAGCAGATAACAGGCCAGGTCTTACCTAATCTCATTTATTTTCTCAGTAATGTTGGACATGACTGGAATGATGCACGGGTATCTCACTGTACAGGCTGCTTTCCGCAGGCAGACTAGTCTGAGCACCTACACACCTTAAGTTTCAATCACATGGTTCACTTGCTTTGTTTAAATGAGTTTCTTAACATTTTAGGGATTCTTTTCATTGCTATGTGAATGACTGCACTTTTTCTCATGTCTTCAGATCAGCCTCATGTCTCTGACCCCCAGGTGATGGTGGAATTTGAAAATGGAAACTTCAAGTTCACATTCCCCAACCCCAAAAACGTGAGTGAGTTCAGCATGACCCTCTTCAAAGGGCATGAAAAGAAGGAGATCTGTGCACTCCATTTGAGTGAGGAGAAAGTTATCCCCAAGAGTAATGTCACCTACTGTCAGGCAGAGCATTCAAATAGCAGCACCACTTTCATTCTTAAAAATCTGGAAAGAAAGCATATCGACATTTATACCTACTGCCTGGAGATGTTCTTACCCCCTCCTTATATAGATTGCCGGCTGAAAGAAACCTATTTATACATCCAAGGTAAGTTTACTTCTCTTCTCCCCTCACTTCAGTTTACCGATAAGTAGACATTGGGCATAGGTATGCTCCAGTGAAAAATGTGACTAGAGTTTGCACAGATATTTCCAAGACAGCTTGAAACTACTTATCAGGGGGCTGGTAACAGTGGAGCTGTGTTGGCCAACTGCTCACCATGGCCTCTCTGTATTTATTTATCTTCTTGGGCAGGTTTTACAGGCCATGCTGAGCTCTGCACATTGTTGGTGGCACACAAGCTAGCTAGACTACATCTTCTGGAGTACTGCAGTCCCACCTTTGCCTGCCACAGAAATTTCCCGTTGTCCATTTTCCAAGCTGCTGAATGTAAATGTTAATATTATTTCTAGACAGGGGGAAAAAACACTGAGAGCTACCTTCATGTGCCTAGGATAAAAAAAAATCAGCTGTCAAATATTTGTGCTAGTAGTGGTATATAGAACTCTTTGGTGCCACACTGATGGGAAGAAGATGGTGTTCTCCTCTCTGAAGCAGGCCTTCAGCTTTAAAGCCTTCTTAAAGCAGAAGAGATCCACAATTACTGAGAATTTCTGTCTTTTTACTGAGAAGGGCTTGGACTAACTTCAGAAGACTTGCTGCGCGGGGTTTAATTTTGAATTTCCTTTCACTCACTGGCTCTTTGGTATATTAAGCTGAAAGAGTTAACTGTTTTTGCTGGCACCCCTTCCTGGTTCACCATATAGTTCAGTTGCTACATGGTACTACTGCCTGCTGTCCTTCCCTACCCATCTTTTCCTATATCTCAACACCAGGAGTAAACAAAGACAGAAGCTGAAGTGCTAAGGTTACAATTATGTGGTTGGGTCAAATTATCTCTCAGCCCTCTCTGAACTTAAAACAGCTTCTCAGAATCAAGCTGTGACATCATTTTTTGTTTGCAGTGTTTCCCAAAGCTGTTAATTTTCATTTGTATGGGTAGCCAGATGCTCATAGCTATTGCCAGTTGTTTCATGCCCTATGCTAGTTTCTCCCTCAGCTTGCCTTCCTATCCAAATATGACTGCCAAAGTCCACCCTTCTTTTGACCAGGCTGCCCTTTAAATCACCTGTGGTACTCACTGAATGTAATCTTAAGCCTTGCTCAGACCTGAAATGCCATCACACTCTCAAGCCTGGCTTGGCTTCTTTTCAGTCTACACTTTCAGCTCTGTGTACCAACAGTTTCACCTCTCCTTCTGGAAAACTGTCATGTTCTGCTTCCTCCTGAATACACTTTTCCAAGGTGGCTTTTCACCTCAGGAAAATTCTTCTCCAGAGCTCACTTTTGCTATTTTATTAATATGAAGAAAAGAGAGGAAAGAATTTGAAAAGTTATCTCTATGGGGGGAAAATGCAAATTATCAGTAATGACTTTTTTGCTTCCTCATCTCCAGATAAGGAAGACTGCATTTCAGTGGGACTCATGTCATGGATAATTATTGGCCTGATCATGTTTGCCATGATTTCCTGTGTCTGCTGTGTTGTAGCCTGTTGCTCAAGGAACAAGGTAAGCAAGTCTATGAGAACCCTCCTTCCAAGGGTCATGGGTGGGGAATTTGTTTTAATGAGATTAGGGGGTGGGAGAGGCACGTACTCGCTCAGCACATGTTTTTTGACAAAGAGACTGAGTTGTTAATTTACCACTGGAATTCAGTCATTGATGATGGCAGCTCAGATCTAATTTTTCAAAGACAGAATTGTTTATTAATTTAAAGACTGGGAATCAAAGGAAAGAGGAGAAATGCTGCACAGGTCAGCAAAATTACTTAGGTAAGCAATTCACCTAATTGTTTTCTTCAAGAAGGGGAAACAAATAATCAGTGGAGCAATTCCAGCTCTGTTCTGGAGCAAAACCACTTAAACAAAGAGCTAGTTGGCTCAGGAAAGAATGGAGACCATGGACATTAGTTATTCTTTTGGACAATCCATTTTTTTCATCTTCAGTTTGTTTTATTCCAAGTTTTCTACGTGAGTCCCTGTCTATTCTGACTTTAATATTCCCAGTGAAAACAGCAGAGTAACTGCCCTACTTAAATAACAAAGGAAGGAGTGGCGGAGGTTAGTGACCACGAATTAAATTCCTGGCTTTTTCTCTGTTTGCAGAATCAGCAGTGTGAATCCAACTCCCATGAGTACAACAGTGAATACATGCCCATGGCAGCAGTGAATGCAGCTAAAAAACCAAGAATCTAAGGTTGTGTTAAGCCTAGTTATACTTGTACCTCTGCTTGCGCCTGTTGCAAGACCTTCTCTGGAAGGGAAAGGGCTGCTTGCTGTGTCTCCCATTGATTCTAGGTGGGTGGGTGGGTGGG
>NW_010313228.1:0-7270 GCF_000700745.2 Antrostomus carolinensis
CCCGCCACCCTATGGCCCCTTCCCCCCCGCCTTCAGGCCACGGTCCCCCCCGAGCAGAAGCTCCTCACAGCTCTAGAAGCACCCAGGAGAACGCAGCCTTCCCACAAGGATTTATTTTCTATACTATTTTTAAGCTGCAAGTTCCAAAATCCAACAGTTTGGTACCCAGGGTAGATGCTCCTCTTCCCAAGGCTGAAGCCGCAATACAGGCAGGAACACTTACAAGGTTGGGATGAGGATGCTCTGCTCTGCCCTGGCCCTGGGTGAAGCTCCATCAAGCGAGTTGGACACCCATGGGTGCCTGAGCACCCACAGGCTGGGTGGGTAAGGGGCAGGGTCCCCCAAGCACATTTATTATCCAGGATTAAGCTAATTAATAGAAAAGGCCCATAAATCAGCTAATGTGAGCCCAGACTATATTTATGCCTGTCTTACTTCTCAAGGAGATTAAAGATTCAGCAATTTGCTTCCCCTTTGATTTAATTAGCTTTTCACCCTGCTGACGATGAACCTGCTGCAGAAGATGTTGGGTCCCTCGAGGTCCCTTCTATGTGACACCAGGGCATGGATGGGGGGATCCACGTCACAAGGGGGAAAGAGGCTCTTGGTGGGATTTAGGGCTGATGGAGGGACAGTAAAAGCAGCTGGAAATGTGGTTTTCTTGGGGGGCAAGATGGGGCGAGGTGGGATGGCAAGGTGAGGGACAGAGGGATGTGGCTTCTGCAGGGCAAAGGAGAGGGCTGGAGGGATAGGGACATCACAGTGGGGGGAAGGGGGATGGGTTGGGGGGCTGAACAGGGTCTGAGAGTCATGGTTATACTGCAGGAGGATTTTTTGATGATCCTAGCTCCGGGCAGGGTTGGGAAAGATGTTGGGTTCAGTGGGTTTTGCATGTGATTCTCCTGCTTGGATCTGGATGACCGTGGGGGTGGCTGCAGGGGGAGCAAATTGAGAACCCAAGAAGTGAGTAAAATCAGGGGAAAAAAAAGAAAACTGGCTCCAAAATAACACTTTTTGGTGGGTTTGAGGGTGCATGCATTGGCTCGTGTGTCCTTCTCCAACCCAATCCCATTGGCACTACTAAACCCTTGGTGAACGTAGCTCAGAAGGGCTCATCCAACCTCACTTAATGAGTTATCAACCTTTCCTGGTGCTAACTATTGAAGGATGGGGCCTGGTGAGATGCTTAGGGTGGTGGGTGCTCCAGGTGGTGGGTGGTCTAGGTGATGGGTGCTCAGGGTGATGGGTGCTGCACGGCTCTGGGTGCTCTCAGCGTGGTGGTTTGGGGTGTTGATGGATTTATGTTCGCTGCTGAAACGCGAGGGATGTTTTTATCAGCAAATCGAGCTGATATATAAGCAAAGAGGGAAATGGATGGCAATCAACCGCTGACAGGCCAAGGACAAGTCACGGCAGCTCCTGTCACCAGGCCTGATGGGGATTCTTGGGGTTTATTCCTCTGCAACCACTTCTTTTTTGAAACCCAGGGGATAAAAATGCTTTGAGGGCACTGAAGGCTGGGACTAGGTGGACGGTTTTTAACTCAGGTCCCAAGCATAGATTTTAAAAGTTATGCTCAGAAAACCAACTCTTTGGGGACTTGCCAAGTCTCCCACTGATCCTGGAGGTTTTTGTGATATTTCTCCGCTTATTCACTTCTCCAGCTGCTGGAAACATGTTTATGTTAAAACACAGATGAGAGAAAAATCTCTCCTAGGAGAGAAAAAAAAACCTACAAAGCCCCAGTGGGAACACAGGGGAAGAGTTGTGACCCATTTCCCTCCTTTTTTAAACTCAAGAGGGTTTGTTTTTAAGTCTGACCCCAGTTTGTGCAGATGGGTGAGCAGCAGCACTGATTTCAAATTCCTCAACCCATACTGGGAGGAGGAGAGACCCATACTGGAAAGCCCAGCCTCCTTTTTCTCCCTCTTTTTCTAGCCACTATCACATGAGGACATCACATGAGGATATCACATGGGGACATCATCACTCCAGCTGTTCTCATCCCTCCCATAAACAGCCTCCTGCAGTGGGATGGAAGAAAAATTATTTTTCAGGAGCCAGGAGCTGACTCAGCCAGAGTTTGCTCTCAAAAGTCACCCCACCTTTTCCTAGCCACCAATTTTATTTTATTTTATTTGTCTTTCGGGGGGGATTTTTTCCCCCTTTTTTCTTCTATTTTTTCTTGATTCATTTTTCTTTTTTCCCTTTTTTCTTTTTCCCCCTTTTTTCCTCTTTTCCTTTTTTCCCCTTTTTCTTTTCTTCCTTTTTTTCCTTTTTCTTTTCTTCCTTTTTTCCTTTTTCTTTTCTTCCTTTTTCTTTTTCATTTTTTTTCTTTTTTTTTTTCTTTTTTTTTCCTTCTTCTTTGAGCAAAATAAACCACCAGCGACTCACAGAGGAATCACAGTCCCTGCTGGTGGCACGACTACTTTCTTAAGCCTTATCTTGAAGAAGCAGGCATGCGAGCTGGAGCCCAAGGAGCAGTTGTCCCTACCCGAAACATCTCACCTCCTCAACTTACCCAGTGTCATCCAGAGGCTTTTATTTCCTTGTAGGACATTATATCAGCAGCCAGCAGCTGGGCCTGGAGCTGGATAACGATGGTAATCACCCACCCTAAAATCATCATCCTGCTTAGGAAGTGAGCAGAAGATGTGGTGTCTCTATTAAATGCAAGTTGGCTCAGATTAAGAGCTTTTCAATGCAATCCAATTAACTCTTAAATTAAATTGTAATGCTACGGCTAATATACAGCCCCCAGCACAGCCCCTCCAATGCATGGGAAGGGAGTTCAACCTTGGTTTAATCAGATAAAACCCGGCTTATTTACTGCCTCTCCCTGACTGGTGCGTCCTGCCAAAGTGCGGTGGCTAAAAATCTCTGTATTTCTCCTGGAAATACCTGTAAATCCCTCAGCAGTTTGGGTTCCCCATGGAACCACTGTGATTTTGGAAGTAAAAGGAAAAAAAAAACAGTTTTACCCACTAAACCACCTCCCTAGATGTTGTCCTGAGGATGGGTTTGGGTACCTGACGTTGTTCCCCAGCCAGTACCCATGTTCCAAGGTTGATGGGGACACTGAGTAAAGCAAATGAAGGCGTCATTATTGATGGTTTTATCAGCTTTTGTTACAGAAAAGAGGGGAAAATGAGATTTTTTTTTTTCCCTCTGATCTTCCTAAGCTGCTGCAGTATTTTTTTTTTCTCAGATATGTAAATCTGAGCTTATCCCATCTTCATAACAATTAAGAAATCAGGCTTAACACTCATCCAGGGACGTGTTATTTATTGAGCTGGAGGGAGATTGTGTTGCAGAAGAGGCTGGTGCGCTGCCAAGGGCTCAAACACCACCGTGCTCACAAGTGAAATGAGTTGGCCCATCCTCAGCCTCCCTCCAGGGTGCATTGCTGTCCCCTCCCTGGCCAGGGACAGGGTCAGATGCTGCCATGCAGATGCAGAATCCTCTGGAACACCCCAATTTTGGCCATTTTTGTTCCCTACCTGCCTCCCGCAGAGGTTTATTGCCACCCTCCCCTCTCCTCCCTTTGCTCTGTGCTGCTCTGTCTGGAGATGAATCGATTCCAGCATCAAAGCATCACACAGCAATTTGTTAAATAAATAATTAAAAAAAAATAAAACTTGGCCTAAGCAAATACAGGAAGGAGGGAGGGGGCTGGGATGAAAGGCTCTAAAGGCAGAGGAAGCTTCAGAGGCTTGGAAATAATGGAGAAAAAAAATATATTAAAAAATAAATAGTGAGTGCCAGGATTTTCAAAGCTTCCATCATTTCAGATGTGGATTCCCAGCCTTTCATCCCAGACCCCCGTGGGAAGGAGAGGCGCAGCTATCTCCAGGTGGATTTGAGATAGGAGGTATAGGGGAAAATATGTCCAAATCCCCTTAACCCTGCCCCTGCCCCTGGAGGCATGCTGCCTGCTGGGGAGCAGGAGCTGGGACAAGCAGAAATTTGGGATGGTGGGTGTTTGAGCAGCATTGAGCTGGGATTAAAGGCTGGGAATGGTCACTTAAACCAAGTGCAGTCCCATGCACTATTGATGGAGCAGATAATTGCATGCTTCCCACCGGCTCTTTGATGAAAAATTGATGGCATGGGACAAGGCTGCATCGACCCACGCCAGCCCCTTTGGTTCCTAACAAACACCCAAGGAGAGGAGGATGCAGGAGGCAGGAGAACCTCTGTGGGTGCCCTGAAAGGCTGAGCTACTGCAGGGAGGAGTTGCTAAGAAGAAGGTTGTGTTGTAGCAACACAACCCCATGGAGATCCCACATCACCTAAATCCCTTTGCCAGCAGAAAAGATCTGGGGAAAAAAAACACCTTTTCTCATGTCGCAACCCTCCAGCAATGCTGTGAGTCCCCCAGCCAGCTGCTCGGGTGGTGACATGGGGACAGGATATTTGCTCAGGGGTGGTAGAGTTTGTTTGGGTCAGGTAGAGCCTGGCAACCTGCTGATGGGATGGGCTAGCTGCCGGGAACAGGGTGCTGAGGGGACTCCAGGAGAAGGATGATGCTGTACTACAGACCCTTCTCCTCCACTGTGAGTGCTAGAGGGTGGCAGGTGGGGATGGGGACATCACCTTGTCACTGGTGTCCCCAGCAGGAGCTGAGGACCCAGAGGTGTCCGTTAGGTGACAGCACTCAGTTGGGGTTGCTTTCAGGGTTGTTTTCAGTCATGCCCAAATTTCTTCCCAAGGGTGCATGGCTCAACGGTCCAGCCAGGAGATGCTGCTCAGACCCAGGCATTTTCCAAGCATCTCCATCCTCAGGAGAAGGTCTCCCAGCCCTGTGGCCACAGCATGTTGTGGTGTTGAGGAGGTCACTGCTCCTCTCAGAAGGCTTTCCCCAGCCTGCTCCTCATCCTCACCCTCTGCTCTGATGTCTCCTGCCAGCTCCACCGAGGTAATGTGTCCTTCCCAGCGGATGATGCCATGGCCAGCATCCTGCCTGGAAAGCAGCCTTTCCCACATGGGACAGGAGAACCATTGGAGAAGCACAGGTACAAGGGCCATGTCAGCTTTGGAGCCCCCTCTTGGCTCCTTCTTCTCGTCCTTCTTGGGGTGGTTTCCTCCTTTCTCCATTCTCCCTATGTTTTCCCCAGCAGCACCTTCCTCCTCATCTCCCCTCTTCCTGCACCTCCATCCCCACTGGCATTTGCCTTGCCCTCCAGCACCCCAAAGAGGCTCCTATGTCCAATGGAGGGTTCCTTGGCCAAGGCTTTGCTGGTGTTTCACTCCATCAGCAGCAGTTGGCCAAGGGTGTCCCCCCACTCTCTGCTCCATAGGTCCCAGGACATCACAGGGGACCACCAGGAGCTGGTGAGTGCTGGGGAGACTGGAGGAGAGGGGGACAATGGGGGGGGACAGCAGTGTCTCCAAGGCAGGTCCTGGCTCCTGTGGGGACCACAGCAGGGTTGCTGTTGGCTCTACACTGCTGGTGAGTTGAAAGCTGGGGTGAGGAGGTCAGTCCTGGAATTTGGCTGGAAGGGGCTTTATCTGAGGCATGAACCAAGTCCTGGATGAAACAGCTCTCAGGCAGATGGGGAGGAAGGAGCCAGGCCTCTGGCAGCACCTGCCCCCCCTTTCTCCCCTTTCCCAAGGTTGCGTGATGCTGTTGCACCCCCTCCTCCTGCCCTGCACCCCCCCCGCCAAGGCCATTCCCAAGGCTGGCAGCGGGGGCTGGGGGAGCTGGAGGCACGCACTGCCCCTGGCCAAGGTCCCCGCTGCCAGGAGCCCAACGTGGGATCCAGGAGGGTCAGCTGGAGCCGTTGCAGGGCTTTGCCTGCAAAGATACAGACTCTCAGGGAATTATTTCCCCCCAGCAACACCTACTAAGGAGTTCCCTGGCCACACGGGTGCCAAAAAAACCCCAGGCTCATCTGTAGAAAACATTCATCTCTCTTTGCTGCCTCCCTTATTCTGAAGACCTGCTCAGTGCTTGAGGTTGCCCCCCAACTCTGACATTGCTCCATCCTACATCCTTGGGAGAGTGGCTTTTCTCCCAAGAGGGTGGTAGGAAGAGTTGGGGAAATGTGAGGGGAAGTCTGTGAGGTGGAGAGAGAGGTGGGCAGGTGGAGAGAAGAAGGTTTGGAGGGACAGGAGAGAAGGATGGATGGTTGGAGAAGGATAGATGGATGGATGGATGGATGGATGGATGAGGAAGAGAAGGATGGATGGATGTTGAGAATAAAAGATGGATGGGCAATAGAAGGATGGATGAGTAGAGAAGAGAAGGATGGACGGATGGGGAAGAGAAGGAGGGAAATATGGATGGATGAATGGATTGGGGAAGAGAAGAATGGATGTATGGCTGAGAAGGATGGATGGATGGAGAATAGAAGGATGGATGGATGTTAAGGATGGATGAATGCAAGAGGAAGGAGAAAAGTGGATGTTTTTTAGTTCTTCTATGGTGGGTCTGACCCTCAAGACAAATATCCTCAGCTGAGCCCTTGGTGTGGGGGACAGCCCAGGCAGGCAGCAAGGTGCCAGCAGATCTGCTCTGGGCTGGCAGGAGGGGAGCAGCTACCGCCTGGCGCTGAAGCGGATGGCAGGGGACCTCCTGTCCCTGCGCCAGCATGTCACCAGCCTGGAGGTGGAGAACGGGCACCTGCGACACAGCCTGGCCTCGCAGGAGGAGCTGGGCCACGCTCTGCTTGATGATGTGGACCTGGACGTCATGACCCGGGAGGAGCTGCTGGACAGGCTCAGTGCGTGATGGGGAAGGGGAGGAGGGTGGAAGTTGGGGGACACCTCTCCCTGGCACAGCGGAGGGGACCACACTATCCCCTGGCCACGTGACAAGAACATGGCATGGGCTCTTGCAGCCACCCTCAAGCGCAAGCTGGTGGCCGGCACAGAGGCGATGAGGAGGCTGAAGGACTGTGTCCAGCGATTGCAGAACGAGCTGATCCGGGTATGGACGCTGGCAGGAGTGGGCAGGGTCTGCTCTGGGGATGGGGTGGGGGTGGAGGAGCAGGGTGGTGGCAGGGAGACCATCATGGTACCCCCACAACCAGGCAAGTGCCTGAGAACCCCAGGACCCCCACCACAAGGCTCTCCTGGCCCTACAAGTGATGCTCCTAGGCTTGAGACTCAACACAGAGGTCTCTGGGAGTTTTACCCCTTCCTGTCCCCTAGAAAAATGACCGGGAGAAGGATCTGGTGCTGCTCCAGCGAGCCCACCAGCAGCAGCAAGCTGCGTTGAGGAGGTACCAGGAGAAGGTGGCCAAGACGAAGGGCTTGGAGGAGATCG
>NW_010313228.1:7324-7897 GCF_000700745.2 Antrostomus carolinensis
GGGGGCGTGAGGTTGGGGTGAGAAGGGCAGGTGGGGGGGGGTGTGAGGCTCTTTGGAGAAGATGGGGCCCTCTGGCCCATCCCACACCTCCATGAGCACTCCCTGGGAGATGTGATGGTCACCACAGCCTGGCACTGAGCTGGTGACATGGGGACAGCTTGCCTGTCTCCTGCAGGTGATCCAGGTGATGGAGCGGATGCTGCAGGAGAAGCAGGCTGGGGCAGGCAGGACCACCAAGCAGCCAGCGGGTGGGTATAAACAGTGACAAGGACACTCAGGGAGTGACCCATATAGAGCTGCCGGGCTCTACTGGTGGCCACCTCCTTCCAGTGGTTTCCACCATGGGCTGGTCTGTGGTGGGGGATCAGAGGAGGTCCTGAACCCTCTCTTACCCATCTCTGGATGTGGAGGAGGTGGGGGCTTGCTCCTAGCCCCCATCTCTGCATTGGGGGGTGTAGGACACATCCCAGTGATCCTCCCACCCCATGCCACAGGTGAAGCCCTCTCTGGGGAGGTGTACACCATGCTGCTGGCCGAGAACCGCAGGCTGCGGGAGGAGCTGGCAAGGTCCGT
>NW_010313229.1:0-13222 GCF_000700745.2 Antrostomus carolinensis
CCCCCAAAAAAAAAAAAAAAGACATCCTGACAGCTGTTGTACTTTGATGACATGTCACTATCTTGGGTGCTTTGACTCCTACAAACATGGGATGCTTAGGTGGCACGTGCTTGATGCTGGAAAACATCCAACGCTTCAGCATCCCGTGCTTGGCAACTTAGTGAAACCACCAGCGGTCATTTCAGGTTTCAAAACACCTTCTCAATGCCATCGTTTAATGCCACTGACCTCTCTAGCCACTTGCTATTAATAACAGGAGTGCTTGCTCCTGCACAAATGGTCAACTAGAATCTCAGAGGTGAGCTCTGAGCCTGCGTAAAGCAAAACTGGTGTAACTGGGACCATCTGCAGCAGCCCAGGATCTATTCCATGGATGCTGGGAGATAAGTAAGAAGGACAGATCCCTCCTTCCCAACCGGTAGGGTCAAAACCACTAGTGTATTATTTGTAATTACAGAGGACTGGAATATAATATCTTAACAGCATGCCTGTATGTTTTCAACCAGTATTCAAATCGGTTTCCTTAATACAAAGAACATCAACTCTCAACAGTTTTAGCTGACCGTGCGAACAAAACTAATTAGCTGCTTTATAAAGTCTCTTTCACCATCTTGTTGACAGCAGTAATTGCATTCTAATTAGCAGAACGCAATTCTGCCTTGGTGGGAGCGCTTCACCAGCGATGCACTTGCTGACAGAGAGGTGTTTAAAGTCCTTGCCGTGTTAAATTGAATGTTCCCCCTTGCCCTGTGTATCGCTTTCGTGGGAATATGAAGAAGAATGCAGTGAATACTCTATGCAGGCCTGATCCTGACTTCAGAACAAAGTCCTCGCAGCACAGCCTTCTGCAGCACAAATTTTTTAGTCAAATCAGCCCATCTGAGTGGCAGACTCAGCACTGCTGCTCTTCTTGGTTCTGTTTTTTTCAGCAACAGAAAATAAATTTTATTTGTTTATACCCATGGCAGGTGAGAGGCAAAAAAAAAAAATAAATCAGGAAAACTGAATCTGTTGGCCAGTGGTGTTTGGGAAAGCAAGGTCAGGAGATGAGGTTTTGGAGGCTTTGTAGGAGGAGGGTGAGGATATTCCTGCAAAGGGCAGCACTGCTCTTCCACTTGGGACAGCACGGCATTGGCATGGGCTGAGAATAGCCACTGCTCCCACATTGTTAAAGAAATGGCTCAAAGGCAGAAGTTCATCAAACTCTCACCCAAAGCTTCTCAGAGCCAAGTGTATTTGAGCTGGATGACAAACGTAGATGTTGGGGTCACCTACAGAACCAGCACCGTGAATTCATAAGGTCCTAATGCCTGATCCCAAGGAGCATTAGCTTAGTTTGCAAGCCAAGTAAGTCCAAATCTTTGGTCCTGAGGCACACACACACTAACAACTTAAGAAACTCCATGTTTTAAGGCAAAGCAAACCAGTTGCAAGAAGCAGGGCTTGGGTTTTTTTGCTATTAAACTGAAGCCCAGCTTGCTCTGATATTCTATTACAGTCCCTGTATATGAGCAAGAGATGCTGTTAATAAACCCATCTCAGCATTTTTTAGAATTCCTTTTTTTTAAAGAACGAGTTGCAGGTGGCACCATCCTCCCTACTCTACACAACACCACCCTGATGAGTTACAGCTTTCCTCTGCACTTACTCTGCAGCAGCTACGGGGAAAAGTCCAATAGAAATCCCTATCAGACACCACCAGTTCTGCAGCACTACCTCCAGCAGCAAGTTCAGCACTGGCTGAATAATTCATCATACAACATCAATTATTCCCACAGGTTACCTGGCGTTTCTAATAAGCTCCAATCATGCCCAGTTTTTACCCTGGGAAAGCTGTGAGCTCCCCCAAAACACAGAGATCTTGATTTAGGAGTTATTAAAGCCCAGCTTCACAGTTACTAGACTCACCGCTACCTCCAGGGATGAGAAAATCACACATCTTGCCATTTCATATGAATTCAGTGCTGAGACAGAGGGCAAGCCACTGACAACGCTCAATTAATTTCCCATTCTCATCTCTTACTTAGATAAGAACCAACTCATGCTTAAAATACTCCTAAAATGAATACTTCCTCCCTCTCCCCTCATTATGCTCCTTATTTAGGGTGGCATTCAGAAAGTCACACCCAACCACAAACCCAAGGGAGTGTGCCACAAAGAGGAATTTGGAAATGTGACCCATCTGCTTGCAACACACAGAGGGGATTCAAAGTGTGTAATGAAAAAAAAAAAAAGGCAAAAAAAATTCAAATTAACAAGCTGGTCTGTGCTGGGGGACGCTTTGAAGGAGTTTGGAGAAAAGCAGCTTGGAAAGGATATTTCTGATGCACCTCAACGGGACACTGACAGCAAAGTGGAAGAGAGCAGGGGACTGGGCACATCTACACCTGGGTGCAACCACAGCCCCCAGCAGCCCTGTCCCTCCTCTCCCCACTTATTCCCTCCTACACACCTCATTTATTTGCCTTTTTTCTGCTGTTCACATAGGTGCCTCCAACCGCTTTTGCATACACAACCTGCTGGGGCATGGCAGGGGAAGGCAAGAGTGAAGCTCACACTTCTGGAAAGCAGTAGGGCTGATTATCTCCTGACTCACTGCTTTTACCTTGCTGGCTTTCAGGATGTTGATCTGTTCCTCATACACGGTGTCCCTGTTCTTCTCCAGAAACCCCTCACTCTGGTATTCCACCTGAGCAAGAGAAAAAGGAAGAAGCTCAGAGGGTAAAGTCCAACAGCAAAGGGACAAGGTGCTGTGTCCCACCGCTCCTCCACTGTTGGAGCTCACATGAAAAACCTGAGAGGGAGAAGGGGAGGAACAACTGGAATTCAAAGATCACTTTTTATCAAAGAAAGTGAAACTGAATTAAAGCAAAATCCTTACTGCAAACACAGATTGTTTCTTAGTCATTAAACTGCTCTGCATGGGACCTAACCACACTTCCGTGGAAACCACGGCTAAAAATGTAAAGACCATCAGTCACTCTACATGCTCTTTTGTTCGCTCTTAAACTCCTTGTAAGCTAATCAATTAACCTCAAAATATCAACTGACTCCATCTCTTATAGGTCTCTTGGTTGTGAGAGGTTTGAGATTGCAGAGGGTTGGGGAGCACAGGAAGAATTTTGAGAGGACAGATGAAAAATTTGTTTTTTACATTTGAAGTTGGCTGAAATAACTGATCACAAACCAGACAGGCAAAGCTTGCGAAGGAACATTGTGAGGGATACATGTGCAAAACCACATGCCTAAGGAAAAGTGAGTATCAGCCTTTGTCATGAGAAGTGCTGCTCACATCCAGAGCAAACCTGGTTAGAATCATAGAATCATGGAATGGTTTGGGTTGGAAGGGACCTTAAAGATCATCCAGTTCCAACCCCCCTGCCAGCAGCAGGGACACCTTCCACTAGCCCAGGTTGCTCAAACTTATCCAACCTGGCCTTCAACACTTCCAGGGAGGGGGCATCTACAACTTCCTTGGGCAACCTGTTCCAGTGTCTGACCACCCTCACAGTGAAGAACTTCTTCCTAATATCTCATCTCAACCTCCCCTCTTTCAGCTTAAACCCATTTCCCCTTGTTTTGTCATTAACTGCCCTTATGAAAAGTGCTTCCCCAGCTTTCTTGTAGCCCCTTCAGGTACTGGGAGGCCGCTATAAGATCTCCCCAGAGCCTTCTCTTGTCCAGGCTGAACAGCCCCAACTCCTTCATCCTGTCCTCACAGGAGAGGTGCTCCAGCCCTCAGATCATCCTGGTAGCCTCCTCTGGACTTGTTCTAGCTGCTCCAGGTCTCTCTTGTGATGGGGGCTCCAGAACTGGATGCAGTATTCCAGGTGGGGCCTTACAAGAGCGGAGTAGAGGGGGGAGAATCACCTCCCTCCACCTGCTGCCCACGCTTCTCTTGATGCAGCCCAAGATACGGTTGGCCTTCCAACCAAGGAGAAGTCCCTGTGTGGGATCTCAGCACCTGCATGTCATCTGGCTCCTCGGACACGTCCCCAGGTTGGGATTACATTTTCCTTTCTAACAAATGTGTTCTGGACAACTGCAAGCTTTTAAGATTCTTATTTCCTGTGAGTGACACCTGTCACATCAGGGTTTCAATGAAGCTGGAGCCCATGGATGAGATCCTCCAGCACCAGCCACTGGGATTTAAAGACCCACAGTTGGCATCTTCTCCCTCAGACAGGGGGGATCAGCACAGGGTTACCTCTCACGTGCTTCTCCCTACCATGCCCTGCTAATGCTCGCAGCTCCTGCTCTTCAAAAATAATTCCCTTTTCCAATATATTTTCAGCCAAGCTGCCCTTACAGAAATACATTTCACTGCAGCTTTGAGAAAGAGGATTTTTCTCTGTTCTAGAAAGCACAACTATTTAAAGCTTAGCTCAATAGTTTGGAGGCTGAAGTCCTTCAAGCTCATCTAGACCTGAGCACCCAACTGAGATTACTGCCAACCATACATCTATATCATCAAAAAGGAGCCTATTGGTGCTATAAACTAGTTTTCCTTCACGTGGCTGTTTTTTCCCCCATGTTCAAGTCACCATACATGCAATGAGAACCTGGCTACCTTATCTGCAAAGTGTAGGACAATGAAGGAGGTGTTGGACATGCGGGGCTTCTGGAAGTGCTGGCTGCTGCCGTGCCGGTCGTACAGCTTCTGTGCCCAGTTCTGGTCGGTGCCTTTTGGAACCTGGATGGGAAGAAAATGGACCAAAAAGTTGTGGTCAGGCATGCAAAGGGAGGTTTTGGAGGAACATTTCTTTCCATGGGCTTCCTGTAGTCCACATGGGCTTCCTGTAGTCCACATGGGCTACAGGGATATCTGAGAAAAAAAGTCCACCACTCCAGTCCTGGGAGGATGTACTATTTTATTTTCACATATATTCTTGAGAAACACAGTAATATTTCGCTTCCGGTGAAAAAAACCCCAAATGCTGGTTCTGCTCTAATAGCCAGAACAGCTCTTGCAGGGAAAAAAAAAATAATTAAAGAAGTATTTTTGCACCGAAGTTACATTAATTGCTCGGGCACCAACATTACTTTTTTAATGCAGTTTTTGGTCACCAAATGGTTTCACAAGCTGCCACCTGAGACAAAAATCAAGAGATTCTATTTAATTTAAAATAATAAAGATAATAAAATAATTTTAAAATATTAAAATAATAACTAAATGTTAATTCTTAAGAAATCTCTGCCTCTCAGCAGGCTTGGGGTGAGGTCACTTGGATCCCAAACACAGGATGCATAAACCCAAATGGCACACACGGTTGGGACTTCAGATCCACATAATGGTCCTACCACAGTGAAATGATTCCCATGTCCCCCCACCCACACATCCAACCCCCTGTGTCATGAATCTCCTGGATGCCAAACTCGCCTTCTGCATCCTGTTTACACCAAAATCAGGGTGCAAGCCCTACGTAGACCTGCTCTTGAAAGAATCTGGCCACGGTACACCAAGATATCAGGCGTTGCCCAAGATATTGCTTTGGTAGGATGGGGAAGAGAATGGAGAAATCCTAAACAACTGCAACGACTAAAAAAACCTCGCAGCACTATCTATGCAGCAAGGGAATGGGCTGTTTTTCATAAATCAGCAGTTACAAGGAGAGTTTGAGCTCACCTTCCTAGCCAGCACTGCAGTTTTTACCAATATATTGCCCATACCAGGAAAAAGAAAATTGTTTTTCATTATTTTGTAAGCACATACAGCTGTACAGCAACATATAACAATATATTGCAACTTCTGATACTCTGATGATTACAATCCCCATAAAGACTCATTTTTTTTAGGGAATGTTTAGACCCCTCTCTGCTAACTGGCCAAAACCCCCAAAACTTTCCAAAAGACACAAGGGTGTACAGCGAATGCAGCATACCTCTAAATATTTGTTATTTTGTACTTTTCCAGCACAACAAGTTTGTCATAATGCAAAATTATTGAAAATCTAAGGAAACAAGGAGCAAACAACAAAGGAAACATGACAAATGACAAAGGAAATATGGGCAGCAAACAGTAAGATGGAAAACTCGAGGCAGATGAGGAATATTTCTTTATGCTGCTCTGAAACAGCCTTTGATTTAACAACACCAAGCCAAAACACACCAGAAGGCTTCTGGACACGGAGACAAGCATCTCCCACTCATCTCCTTTAACTGGAAAAAGTAGCTGAATTATATGCAGCAGCCACTTATGCAAGCTGTGCTATCCCAGATATATTTATATTTTACAGTTGTAAGTGTAAACAATTATGGATACACACAGAAATAACACAGACTATATATAAATATTAAAAAGCATTTATTTATGCAATTACATACGTATTTTATTTATGCAAGATAGACATGCATGTTTAAACTACGGAGTTACATAAATGCAGATTGGTTTCTTTTCACCAGTTACATTTCATATTTTTATGTAAAAAAACATCCTTCCTGGAGCTATCATGAAGTCTCTCCTGTTCGAGACAAAGGTGCAGGTGCAGAGCAGGAGCATCGCAGCCACCTGAGCTGCCTGATGCTGCAGAGAGCAGATTTATCCTGCACCAGCTCTCTTCCAGGCCATCCACTTTGCTGAAAAACCTGCTTATCTCAGAGCTGAACTTCAAAGGCATCGCTCCTGTCTCCCAGAAAGAGGGTTTCACCATACCCACATCGCTCCCTGCTCACTGTTATGCAGCCTCTGTATTTTTAGCTGCCCGAGAAGCACCTCATAAGGACCAAGTCCCAGAGATAAAAACTAACAAGGCCATTATCTGTACTATTAAAACAGCTTTTGGTATTGGCTTGGCAGTTTAAGGTCTTTAGAACCACTGAGAAAGTTATTTAGAGACTATCTCATCAGTGCAAGACTTTTTTAGGGGATGGGGAAGAGGAAAACCGACTTTCTTGCAAGTCTTGCATGGAAAGCTCTAAACAGGAAAAACCTTAAACTAGTAATTTTACAAGGTCACTGCTTCTCCTCATTGGTCCTCACTGTCTCTCCACCCATCACTCTGCATAAAGTCAGTCAGGCACAGCATAATCCTGGCCAGGATGACCTCCCATCTCCATACACTGTCCTCCAAGCTCCCATGAGCTACTACAACCAAAATCAAACCTACACAGCATGGTCAGGGTCAGCCCCAAGGCTCAAGTCCACCACTTTTGTATCAGAAGTGTCCCGGGGTCAAGAGCCCACCATGACCACCAAACAGCCAAGGACATGTTTGGAGCTATTTGGACTAAAGGGTGAGATTCCCTCCACCATCACCTCCAACAGAAGGACAATTAACTGGGTAAGCAATGAAGGTCCATTCAAACCTAATGATCTGAAAGTCAATCCTCTGAAAAGAGAGTAGAAGCTATTTAAATTTTTGTTTCTTTTCTCCTCATCACTCCTGTATATGTTAAAGCCTGAAAAGAGCCTGGGTTTCCTCCATGCTCCAGAGACACATTTCACTGCAACTGATGTTCCTGACTTTAAAGTCATAAAAGCCGACAGCATGATGTAAGCGAGGTTATCCTGCCATCAGATTAGGTGGTCCACTCGAAAGAAAAGCCCAGAGGTCCAACCTCTGTTCATCTGCTTGTGGAGCAGGAATCCCCCTGGACAGGACCACGTGGCACAGGAAGGCGATGTGCTGATTTCTGATGTTCAAAAAAACTTAACAAATCCAAAAATGGCAAACACTCAGATACCCAAGTTCACAGAGATGCACAGAGAGAAGTGGGATTGAAAAACCAGTCTGCTAGAAGCAGACTTCAGTGTTTCTGGCACTTGACAGAAGGACACAGGAAAGGTTAAAGAGCATCTTTTGAACAGCGTTAGAAAATGCATTTGGCACATTAACAGCCTAACACAATGGCAACATGCCATAAAACACAACACGGAGCCACGAGAGAGTTTGAGAATATGAGGGAGCTCGTGGGTTTGGTTAGACACATCCCCCTTTGGCAGCTTCAGGGTCACGTTGCTCCTCAGCAGAAAGGATTTCACAAAGATCCATAATAAATCTAGGACAATGATGCTGTGACTGACACATCAACCCTTCCAACCAGTCCATTCTTGATCAAACCTTTTAAGATGCACTTCATGCTAACGGAAATTTTTCTCATTATTTTTCCCATTCCCACTCCCATCCTAAAGGTACAGGCAAAAACAAGTGAACAGGTAGGACACCTTATGGAGAAACCTGGACATCCACAGCAACTTCTGACTGTACATTTCTGAATGACACTTAGGAAGCGTATGGAAGACAAGTAGCACTCTCATGGAGGAAGCAGTTTCAGCTGGAAAAGCAGGACACCTCATCCAGCTTTGACACAGAGACCTGACTGCATTTCTTAAATTATCCTAAAGGAAACTGAAAATTCTCTAAGTCCCTTGAAAAATCAACCCTAACTGGCTCCGTCTCTCCAGAGTCCTGAAGTTGCTCTTCACATGTTCCTTTCAACCACAAAGCCTTCATAGCCTTCCTAGGAAGTGTGCTGTGCCCTCTGCCAAAGTCATTCCCTCTACAACAAGGCCAACCATACCCTAAAGCCATCCCAGACATCCAAGCAAGTCTTTCACACACCCTCCCAACCTCCCACGACTGGATTTCCATAAGACAGCCTCCCTCCTTAATGCCTGTCTCTTCTGAGAGGCTCTAAACTGGTGGTCTTCTTCTCTTCAAGGGCTTTGCTTTTATCCCATATTATTTCCTACCACCAATGTTGGCCTTATGGTGACTCCCTCCATATTTCACAGCTCACCAGCAGGGAGGTTCTCCTGGATGTCCTTCTCCCCTTTCCTCTTCAGGCTCATCAGCTTGTGCTAAAGCACTTCAACGCTGTGCCTGCTGTGGTGGGTCTTGGTTTTTGGCCAGTGACATTTCAGTGCATGGGCCATAAACTCTTGCTATTCCTCCAGCATCTTTTTAGGCCAAAGCAAAACCAAGAGGTCCTAAAAGCTTCAGATCCAGGCAGGTAACCCTCCAGTGCAGGAAATGGGGAAGAGGCTCTTTGAGGAAACCAAGGTCACTTAGCAGAAGACATAAGGTCACAGTCCCATGGGGATTATAAGGCTCACTGGGCAGATCAGGGACATAACTGGTGGTTGGATCAAATGACCTCCAGAAGTCCTCTCCAACCTTAGTAAGTTGTGTAACAGCTTCCAACACCTAACTCCTCAAAGCTGTTTAAAAAAACCCAAATCCAAACATACCCTAAAGCCCTCTTTTTTTTAGAGCTAGAAGTTTTATCGTTTGCTTTCATGAGACAGGTTTAGTCCTTAAAACTCCCATCTCAATTTGACAGCCCTCTCTTTCACTGCCTATTCCCATTTCAACCCTGTCTGGTTCCCTTCTTCTCAAAGTGATAACTCATATGACCTTCGTTAGCTAAACTGCTTCAGCACATACCCAACCACCCCCTTCCCAGCTTCACATTAAAGATTAAAAAAAACCACCATGAAGTGAGAACGTTAGCAGCAAACCCTCCACATTTGTGCTAATGTTTCATTAAGTTGCTAGGACCCCCCTCGATGCCATTTCAAGTCCCAGAATATATTTATCCACCGTTGTACGTGCTAACGAGATGACTTGTAATTACCCTATTGTGGTCCTATGACCCCTACATGGCTAGCTCTCCCTGAGAGATGGTGATGTGGGGGTGAAGGTTTTCATCCATAAACCACTGCTTTCAGTTGACAGGCTTTGCTGAAATGTTCATAAAGCTGGAGAACGCTTGCAGGTTATTATAAAGGAGCTGATTACAGGGCCCATAATAAGGGCCTGTGACTAATGACAGCATTCCTCACTGACAGGTAAATACTCCAATAATTGACATTTGATGTGGGGAGAGAATAGATCTCATATTTCATTTTTTTCAGTCAAAAAAAAAAAAAAAGCATGGATGAAAAAAGTAGCACCAGCCAGATCTACAGCAAGGTTGCCTGCATTAGTGCTGGTGCAGAGGAGTCACACTGTCTAGCGCAAAGTCACCAGCAGCAACCAGTGCCAGGTGCTTCAGAGAGGAGCAAAGGGTGTTATCAGCCAATAAGGCACAAGGGAAACTCTCCTCGTGGTCCTCACAACACCCAGGAGCAGGTTTGAGCCTGAAGAATTTAACAGGCTTAATAGCACAGAGACCAAATGAGATGGTGCTGAATATCAAGCAAATAATCTGACCTCCTTCTGAGCCAGCACTGGCTAAGATTCTGCTTTAAAGGCATCTAATTAAGTTCAATTTGTTCTCATTTTTAAGGAGTCTTCCTGAGACTGGATTTGAAAAGGGTAAAGCTCCAACTCCAGCTGATCACAAAGAGAAACCTGGAGAGTCTGTAGCCCAAACAAGGGCTGACCTCATGGGACGTGCAGGTTGGGACAAAGCCATCATGCCTGGGAAGACCCGTCAGACCCATCACATGGAGGAGAGCAGCCACTTGACAGGTCACCTCCCTCCCAGACAAGTCATACATCTCCTTAAATCCCAACAGGGACACTAGTCTAAATAACAGAACCAAAAGTCCTGCCTTCAGGCCACTGGATCTGTCCCATACCCATGGAAACCACAGAGCCAAGTTATAGTCATCAAAAGCCAAGGCTCCTCTTGTGTATAAAGTCATGATTGGTGTGCAGACACCAGAACTGGAATAGATACGAGCTGCTCCGTCCAGGGCAGGAGCCCTTTTCATCACAGCATCACACTGAGCTTTCCTGTCAAGATGACCATACCTAAAGATGCTGGACTTTCCACCTACTCTTCACACCAAAGACCTTCAAAACAGGCATCACAACTTCCCCCCAAAATCTCCTGTCTTACATTTCTTGTTCCCAGATATATTTGATAATTCATGACTGAAGAAGGAATGAACAAGGAGTCCAACCTTCCTTACAGATTCTCATGAAGGGTAGCCATTCTACTCAACTTTTAAGCAAGATTTAATTTAGGCTGTTGTGAGAGACAGATGATAAAAGATAGCAAGCTACTCCCCTAACATAACAAGCTCAATTTAAAAACAACCAAACCAACCAACCACAAACCCAAAGACTCAGGAAAGCTGAGGGAAGACACAATTCCAAATCCCAAGAGAAGAATGCTGAAGTAATGGCCAAACAAGAAGCCTACAAAACTGAAGACACTTCCTCAGGTCATCCCTGTCTCCTGTTTCTCTGTCTCAAAGGAGCAGAAGGGACATGTAATTTTGGTCTTCTGCAAAACTCGTGTGAAATCCAGGCCTGCCTGAAGTCAGCCAGAGCTTGGCATCAACATCAGCAAATCCTTGTTACATGGCTGACGTCCCTTGACACTGCAAAGTTAACCAAACAGGAGACAGACATTTTTTTTCCATATGCCATGTGCCACTGAAGCACAAACTCCAGCATCTGAAGTCTGAACACTAAATGCAATCAACTTTACCCCTAATAGCTACCACAAGAGGACTCAGGTTTCCCTGGGGACACAATAAGGCTTGAGGCAGGGAGCCACTCCGTTGATAACACTGGATAGGATAACGTGGATAACATCAAAGGAATTGAAAGTCACAAGCAATGACTATCCCTACAACAACCAGGCCAAAAACATGAGCTCTGGTAACACACAGGGAGAGCAGGTACCCAAGTTGGTACCCAAGTATCTGCCAAGGTGATTCTGAATGGTCCTAAAGCAAAGCAAGTGCCAACAGCCTACCTTAGCCATGAGCACCCCAGCAATGCATGTGAAAGCTGATGTTTACCCTCTTGCAAGCTACCACAGGTTAAAACCCATTCTTTAACCTTTTAGAAAAATAAAAATGCTAGCAAAAGGGTGGGTGGTGCTCTTTACCTTGCACTCTTCATCCAATAGGTCCAAGATACCAAGTTTCGCCTCTATAAGGTCGATGCAGGGCTGGTTATCATAGAAGTCTATGAGAGTCCAAGGGATTCCCTCCTTCATGTACTCTTCTTGTTCCAGCTTAAACACATGCTGAGAGTGGAAAAACAGCAGAGTTACTGACCATAACCCCAGCCAGCACAGCTCCAGCCCCTTACCCCTTCACCCACTTGTCCCCACCGGAGTCGAGTATTCCATCAGTACATCCAGAAACCGCAGAAGCTTCAGGTGCCCTCACATTCAGCTTTGTACAGGTTCTGCCATTGACACAATCTAGCTTCTGGCGAGGAAAATAAAAGCATCACACTAGGAACCCATGGGGTTAAGGGAAAAATAAAGGCTTTAAATGACTTTCACTAGAAAATTACTGAAGCCATCACTACATTTAGGTGGGAGCTATATATTGAAATGGCAATGACATATGTATTTCTTAGGCTGAGAAAAATCCCTCTGCCCTTTAGTGCTCTGCTGATTAAACTAGCGACCTGCAGCAGGTTCACAAGCTGGGAGCCCAGCCAGGGCTGAGCATGTGTGCCCTCATCTGTGAGGTGAGCTTCACAAAGAGCATCCATCTTCCTAGAAGGGATATCAGCAGCAGTATCTAACCAACTCGGGAACATTTCCATTGCAGACTCTTATTTTTAAAAAATAATAATCTTTCCATGGCTTATATATCTCAGACCTCTGCCCAAGCAGATAAATTGTCTCTGGCTATTTCTGAGATACTCTTAGCACATTAAAAAATGATTTTTCAAATGCATTTTTTTCTTCAAAGATAGCTTTTTAAAATCTCTTCAAACATGTCATCTCAGAGTTTGATTTCATAAGCTTCAGAAGTGATAGTTGGACATACCAAGATATGAATAGTGCAAATACAATCCATAATTTACTTTTCATTTTTAGCAGCAGCAATCTGATGCATTAGATATACTGCAAATGTTCATGTCCACGCTTACAATACTGTTTCAAAGTGCCAAACTACCCCACAGTACTTGGCTGCTCAAATTTAACAAGTTTTCCCTTGTATCCTGAACCTAGTAGTAATTTTTCCCCTGCTCAGAACAAAAGCAGATGACCTCGTACTGGTTTAACTTCCAGTGCAGGTAAGCACTTATATCTAATAAAACAGAAGAATTCAGGTTTTTGTGAGGCATGTGCAAATGAAAAATGAGGGGTGTGTCCAATCCTGCTAATTAACACAAAGTTTTTGTCGCAGAAGTTTAAGCCACATTTATTGGGCAAGTTTCCGTCCACGTTTGTCTCACACTGGAAATAGCTGCCCAGAGAGGGTGTGGAGTCTCCATCTCTGGAGATGTTCAAACCCACCTGGACACTTTCCTGTGCAACCTGGTGTAGGGCACCTGCTTTGGCAGGGGGGGTGGGG
>NW_010313229.1:13249-16199 GCF_000700745.2 Antrostomus carolinensis
CTGTCATTCTGTGTGATTCTGTGAAATCAGGATACAGCACAAAGACCATCCAGCTTTCAGTTTAGGATTGAAACTATACAAAAAAAAAAAACCAACCCAAACACCTGCCAAACTTTCTACTTATACAAAACCATCAGTGAACCTCTGCATAAACCTTTTGTAAACCTGCTTCCAGTCTCAATCTTACCAATCATCAAGCAACATTTTCCACGTCTGAATATTTAGTACAATTGCAATGCACAATCACTGCTCAGGAGAGATGGTATCCCAAGGACTACATTCATGCTGGCCAGGCAATCTGGCCAGGCTGCAGGTAAATGCTATTAAGCAGAAGACAGACATACAATAATCCCACCTTGATACATTTTTCTGCTAAATTTTATGGAACAGTTCCAAGCTGACCTTACCGAGTTGAACTGCTGCTGGAGCTTTTCGTTGGCGTAGTTGATGCAAAACTGTTCAAAGCTATTCACTTCAAAAGTTTCAAACCTGCAAAGCGATGAATAAATCAGCATTAAGTGATGCTTCATCTCAAACTCTACTTCTCTCTGCAACGGTGTCATATGTGTGACGGGGAACACCAGTTATTCAGCCGTCCCTTCGCATTCCTCTTATTCCAGATTTACGCTTTATTCCTTTATTCCCCAAAACATTTACCTTTCCTTGCCACAACTCAAGGGATTCAAGAGGTCTCTTCTGCTATGCATGAATCAGATATTTGGTGTGACTGTAGCTTCCTGCCCATCAGCCCAGTAGTGCTGAGATGAGAAATGTTAACAGCTTCTCTTGGGGAAAAATATTATGAAATATTAAGCCCAAATATATTCACTGCAAAGGTAATGGAGAAACAGTAGCTGCTGTCTTAAAAGACCCAACGTGGTACTTTTAATGTAATTCAATAGAGCAGAAAGAGAAGGTATTAAATTCAAAATTATAGCTTTTGTATTGCATCCCTGTTAACACAAAAAATTAAGACACACAAGAGCTTTCAGCTCCAGTTCCAACACATTCCTTAGAGGGAATTTGGTGTTGGTCTCTGTGATACCCTCTTCACCAGGGCCTCCAAAGCTCCCCTCGCAGAAACATTATCCCAACCCTCCACAGGTCATGAGCCAACTCCAAACTGAACCCAAAACTGGCTTCCTAGGAACAATTAGAAAAGAAAAAAATTGCAGTTTTAATAACACAAACTACAGGCAAGCAGCAGAAATCCAGCAAAGCCCTCAGGGCAGTTGGTGCTGAAGCACACAATGCCCAGGGACAGGTACAGGGAGCCAGGCTTGCTCTTAAAAAAGGACATTTTTTCAGCTACCACAGGGAATTATGTTACCTATATTTCTACTTTTAAGGCGCAGTTGGAAGGTGGAGAAAAAAAGTCTTTGACACATGACTGTAAGGATTAAACTAAGGGAAGAAGTGGCAAGGCTCCTTGTGCTTAACCAATAAACTGCTGTAATGATAAAAGCACGGTGAAATAATTTCTCAGGTAATAGGTGCTGGCAGAATAGTCATAAAGCACTAAACAAATGAAGCCCTTTTTTCCCCAAAATCAGTATTTCTGGTACTTTCTGAGGACTACCTGGCTGTCACCCATGTGATGCAGTTACTCCCCAGGTATTGCCAGGTGCTAATGCCCTCAACATACAAAATGCCTAAGCCCTTGAGAAAATCAAATGCAAAAATGCAAAAGGAAAAGGGGGAATGGGAGAAAAGAGACACTTTTGTGCTTTTATCAGCCCCACAGCCTTTGAGGAAACCCAGAACCACTCCTCCTCCACCTGCCCTGGAGTCAGCACTGTCCCTGAAGCCAGCACATCCCATTCCGAGCGGAGGATGCTCAATCTATCCCCATCCCAAGAATCGAGCTTTACAATCTTTAATGCAAAAAAGTCTGGTGTCCACTAAATAGGTGGCCAGAGCCTCAGTGGTGAACGTGTCCTTGCAGAGCTTCTGCTGTGCTGGATCTTGGTGGTACAGTCATCACACCAAGCAGATCGGCACCTCCAGCTCTTGCAAACCAAAGTGTTTCCTTGGAAATACCGTCTCCTAAAGGTTCATGATCAGAGATTCGGGGCAAGAAAAGATTTAATTAAAACTGAGATGAAGAGGCATGGCAGACCAGGTGGAAACACACAATGAGAGTGGGTGTACAAGAGGAAAAGATATCAGAATCAAAAGTGTTTTTCCACTTCAGAGACACCAGATGTGAGGTATGAGCCACCCAGCAAGTGCTGGCCAGGGGCAGAACAGCTGTACATTAGCTCCAAGGGAAATTTTGTGAAGTTGATAATTAAAGGACTCTGCCAGAGTGATTTGCTAATTGATGGAGCAGTTTGGTCGCCAGCTCCATGTGTGTCCTCACCAGGAGGTCTTGCCCACACAAAGTGACTGCACTGAGGTGACACCGTAATGGAAAAATCAAACCAATGGCCATTTGGTTTCTATTCATTTTAGTGCATCTTCGTGCAAAACTAAGTATAACCCATCACTGTCTCCCAGGAAGGTACATCCTGTCTTGGGGACAGCTCTAATGCGTGGACATTGTGGGTCGAATACTGCATTTGGGCTTTTCTCCTGCACAACTGGTATCTCCTAAATCCACTGCAGCACAAGGTTTATACTAAAATATTTAAATTTCATAAATAAATCCAGCATACAGCTGGTCGCCTGGGCGTTCACACTGCACATGGCAAACAGAAGGAAAGCAAGTCATCCCCATCAAGTCCAGGAATGCAAAAATGCCACATGAATGGGGGACATTTTGGAAAAAAACATCCAGTACTTGGCAGAATGCATTAAAGCTCCCAAATAACCTGAATTTGGAGAACCAAATCATTTTCACAATGCAGAGACTGAAGTTGACAGCACCCAAAGTCCTTGCATTGTTAATTACTCAGCACTTAGACAGCAATACCCACTTGTCCTGGTTTTGCTAGGATAGAGTTGATTT
>NW_010313230.1:0-684 GCF_000700745.2 Antrostomus carolinensis
GTAATACTGCGGGTGGAGAGGGGTGTTAGGGGCAGGGCAGCCCTGTGGGAGGGGGCCAAGAGTCCTCCACCCCCCCAGGGAACACCCCTGGGCTCACCTGCAGCAGCACCCCGCTGTGGGCATCCACGTTGGGCCAGGGGTTCTTGGCCTTGCCCTGCTCCAGCAGCACGTTGGGGACGATCTTATAGAGCTGGGCCACCAGTTTGAACATGGGGTCCTTGGGCAGGTGCTTGAGGGCAAATTCCCGTTGGCAGGTGTAACGGGGATCCGTCTTCCGCAGCACGGCGTGTCCGTACCCCGGCACCACCTGCAAGATCAGAGGGTCAGAGCCCAGCCCTGGCACAGCCTCGATCCCTGCCCTGCCCAGCCCTGGCACAGCCTCGATCCCTCGCCCTGGGCAGGGCCAGACTCACCCTGCCCGAGTTGAGCGTGTTCCAGATGAAATCCCGCAGCTTCTCATCCGACACCTCCTGGCCCAGCTCCTTCTGCAGGTTGGTCAACCAGAGCAGCACCTCCTGGGGGAACGGCCAACGGAGCAGAGGGTGAGAACAACAGCAGCACACAGAGATGGACAGAGAGAGAGAGATGGACAGACAGAGAGATGGACAAGACAGAGAGATGGACAAGACAGAGAGATGGACAGACAGAGAGATGGACAGACAGAGAGATGGATGAGACAGAGAG
>NW_010313230.1:756-1663 GCF_000700745.2 Antrostomus carolinensis
AGAGAGATGGACGAGACAGAGAGATGGACGAGACAGAGAGATGGACGAGACAGAGAGATGGACGAGACAGAGAGATGGACAGAGAGATGGACAGACAGAGAGATGGACAAGACAGAGAGATGGACAAGACAGAGAGATGGACAGACAGAGAGATGGGCAGACAGCGAGATGGACAGACACACAGAGGTGCCCACCTGGTTGGCGAGGCCGTGCAGGGGCCCAGCCAGCCCGTTCATGGCGGCGGCGAAGGCGAGGTACGGGTCGGAGAGGGCGCTGCCGACCAGGTGGCTGGTGTGGGCACTGACGTTTCCCCCCTCGTGGTCACTGCAGGGGTGAGAGTGGGACATCAGGTCTCCCCCATCCCCATCAAGGGCCCCCGCAGCCATGGGAACACCCCCCATGGCATTTTGTGGGGTCGTGATGTTCCCAACCTGGTACAGCCCTGCCCCAGGGCTCCGTGCTGTGTGCCCGGTGACACCCCCAGACCAGCCGGGGTGGGTGGGGTACACCCCAGGACCAGCCCCCGTACCTGTGGATGGTGAGGTAGAGCCGCATCAGCTCAATGAACTGGGGGTCGGTGTAGCCCAGCATGTTGGTGAAGTTGTGGGACCAGTCGAGGTTGGGGTCGATGGCCCCGATGCTGCTGCCCTCGCGGTACAGGTTGCGGTAGATCTTCGCGGCGACGCAAGGCAGCTTGGCGATCAGGTCCATGGCGTCCTCGTAGACAAACTGGGACGAGTGGGATAAGACAGAGGCAGTTGCCCTTCCCGGGGGTCACAAGCCCATTACCCCCCCACCCTGCACCCAAACCGGTGCCCACACCCCAGCCCAAGCTCAGAGTTGGGGTGGTTGAGCCCCCCCTCTGTGCCTCACCGGGGTGCCCAGCTCCCCCCCGTACCTCCCAGTA
>NW_010313231.1:0-876 GCF_000700745.2 Antrostomus carolinensis
ACATGGGATGCTCTTGGGAGAAAAAATTTCCTCTTTGGGGCACTTTCGTGAGAATAGACCCCAAAATTTGGTCTCCATGAAAAAAGAGGTGTCTCAGCACAAGCAGGGAAGTTTGATGGAGACCAGGGGAAGGGACCAGACTGTCCCCCCCATTCTGGGTCACGTTGGGATGATCCCACCTGGATTGTTTGCTCCCAGTGTTTGGAGGTGCCAAGGTGGCCACTGTGGGGGCAGCGGTCACCTCAAGCGGGGAAGCCAGCTGGGCTGCTTAACGTAGGGGTGGCTTGAGCTTCTCAGGCTGGGGAGAGAATCTGATTGCGGGGGAGGACCTTTCCTGGCTGATGACTGTGCCCTCTCTAAGAGGGGGGAAGGCACAGTGCCCACACTTGATGCGTGCTGGATTTAGCTCTTCAGGTTAGATTAGAGCACCTCTGACAGCCCTGGTGCTTTGAGACCCAGCTGCTGGCCTCCAGCAGCAGCCCCTGGGTGCTCTGGGTGGTGATACCTGGTGGGGCATTGATACCTGGTGGGGTGATGATGCCTGGTGGGTCACTGGTGCCTGGTGAGATGACTGTGCCCAGTGGAGTGGGGATGCTTGGTTAGGTACCGATGCCTGGTGGGTTGATGATGTCTGGTGGGACACTGATGCCCAGTGGTGGTTCGTAGCAGGACACTGATGCCTGTTGGGTGGGTGGTACCTGAAGGGTGACCATGCCTGGTGGGACACTGATGCCTGGTGAGGTGGTGATGCTCAAGGGATGGCCATGTCCGGTGGGGCACTGATGCCTGGTGGGTGGCCATGCCTGGTGGGTGGCCATGCCTAATGGGGCACCGATGCCCCGTGGGTGGATGATGCTCGGTGGGTGGGTGATGATC
>NW_010313232.1:0-218 GCF_000700745.2 Antrostomus carolinensis
AGGCCAGCGGAGTCAGGCCCCGAGCGTCCCGGCTCTTCACGTCCACCCCGTACTGTGCAAGAGGGAAACAGCCAGTCAGCAGCACCCAGGCGCCGTGCGGCCCGTGGGCACGGGGCTGGCGCAGCAAGAGCAATGGCAGAGGCAGAGGGGCTCTGTGGCACTGGGGTGGGCAGGGAGAGGGAGATGGGGTGCTGGGCTGTGCATCCAGCACTGGATTG